>NC_059268.1:5669183-5696683 GCF_017591435.1 Portunus trituberculatus | reverse complement strand
CCGTGACGCAACGCTGTGCCGCTGAGGGAGACAGTTAATGGGGAGGGGAATGGGGAAATAGGGAGGATGGAACCGTCACTAGCAATATTCAGAAATTCATTGCTACTCTCACCATGACTATTTTTTTAAGTCCACGGAAAGTATTAGTCCGGTCCTCAAGTGTTTCTCCTGTTGATAATACAGAAATCTTGCTTATCTGTCCCTAGAACCATAAGAATACACACAAAAACAAGAGTTACTCCAATTACAATCTATTTTAAGTAGTGAAGTTGCGGCGGAGGAATGTTTCAAAATATGATTCACAGTTTGGCATAGTTTCTGAGACCAATTACGTTCTTCTGTAAATATTGGTTCTATCTTTCTCTATTCTCTGTCTCTATTCTCTCTCTCTCTCTCTCTCTCTCTCTCTCTCTCTCTCTCTCTCTCTCTCTCTCTCTCTCACAACAAATGAAAAAACATTACTTTGGAAATAAAAATGTTTAGCAAATATCATTCTTTCGTTTTTACCTAATGAAGGAAACAAGAGAACTGTGACACTCATCAAAAAAACAATAACATAAAAAGGACATAATGTTAATTGCAGAGATCGAGAAACACGTTGGCCTTTTAATTCACTATACGAAAACTGTAATAATAATAATGACACCACCACCACCACCACCACCAATAATAACAACAACAACATTGCAGTAATAAACAAAGACGAAGAACCAACACTGAACCATAAAATTCATTAAATAGATACGAAGAAAAGTAAATAAAGGACCCAATGGCTGGAGTAACATTAAAACCCTTTCCATTAGGTGGTGGTGGTGGTGGTGGTGGTGGTGGTGGTGGTGGTGGTGGTGGTGGTGGTGGTGGTGGTGGTGGTGGTGGTGGTGTAACAGAGACATACGAGAAAGGACGCCACACTGTCACGTTCAAGCAACAAATCGTGACAGTTATTCCAGACACAAAGGAACACGACAGAACACAAAGGAAAGGCAAACGGGACCAGACATTTTGCCCCTACGAGACTGTCTGGTATGAGCTGCACTGAGAGTAGGATGTGTAAGATAGTACAGACGAAGGCCCCTCACATCCTTTCCTTAACGATGAAAGAGAATAAGAAAAGCGCTTTAACTCTCTCTCTCTCTCTCTCTCTCTCTCTCTCTCTCTCTCTCTCTCTCTCTCTCTCTCTCTCTCTCTCTCTCTCTCTCTCTCTCTCTCTCTCTCTCTCTCTCTCTCTCTCTAACAAATTAAAAACATTACTTTGAAAATCATCACTTTCTTGAATTCACTTCGTCATCGCGTTGTAAATTAACTGCCATCTCTTATTTCTACTCCAAATGTGTACTTTTACTGATTGCTACTCGATGTACTGGACCATTAGTTATATCATCAGTAATTACTTTGCCATCCCTGGTGGGAGGCGTGTGAACCGGATCTTTACTTGCGACAGCAGCTCAACTTTTGCTTCTGCCTTTTGAGTGAATGTAACTGCAGAAGGAACAGCCACGAGGAGAAGCAGTTGAGGGCCATGGCAGTCATTGGAGGGACATCTCACTCTAGGTTACAATTTCAGCCACTCGTACACGAAACTGCTGTCACCAACATATTACAACCATAAAATATATCTGTAGGAGGAACAGCCACGAGGAGCAGCAGTCGAGGGCCAGACAGTCATTGGGGGAAGACATCTCACTGTTATAGCCTCAGGCACTCATACACAAAACTACTGTCACCAACATACGAGTATTACAACCATAGAATAGACCTGCAGGGAGAATAGTCACGATGAGCAGCAGTCGAAGGCCAGACAGTCATTGGGGGAAGACATCTCACTCTGTTACAATTTCAGCCACTCACACACAAAACCAATAACTGTCACCTTACAATCAAAAAGAAATACTCAAGTTAACTTACTGTAACAATCGCCACCTGCACTTTACTTTGACTTTAGCTACAAATATCAACAATTCGATAAGTCACCAGAATGCCGATGAATTTCAAACTTCGCAGCTTGGGAAGATCAATTTTGTGTTCTGCGATTCAGCAAACTCAGCAAACTTTAAAGCGTCTCCTGGTTCAGAATCTCATCAAAACCACCACCACCACCACAAAAGTCATTTAATCCGCCGCCTCTTCCACGTCGTTGTGACATTCAAACATCCCCAGAGATCCCCACGAAACATCACACAAGGCAATACATTCTCACTACCACGCCTGCAATGTTAATACCGCCGATCGATACCCAGACCTACATTTAGACGAGGTGTGATAGCCGGTCACTAATCGTGTCGAAAAGTTGGAGGGAATCTGACACCCCGAGGCTACGAGATGTGTGATTATTTCTCCTCGTGTGTATTTTGATTCATGTTGCGGCATTTCGCCCTCATTATTTTGTCAGGCGGCTGCGGCGGGTGATAAATTCCCACACGTTTTACTGAGGCTACCAAAGCGGCGAGGATGGGTTTCGCTCACGCCTGACACAAGACATTCTCGTCCTGGCAGCGTTGTGACAGTGGTGGACGTGCGCGTAACACTAATTGAGGAGTACTTTGCCTCGCTCATTCTTCACATCCTTCATCCACCGCTGCCATGACGTTTCCCACCGCCATCTACCGCCGTCACCTGCAATACGAGGGAATGCTTTATCTTGACAAATATTCTTACTCACCTACACAAACAGTATTAGTTGTATAAAACATCCTTCATCTTTTCTTTTTGTACGTTTGTTGGTCTTTTATAGTCTCTCGAGATTTAGAGTATAGTGTAATGAGGTGAAACAGTTCAGCATTGCTCTATATTGCTTCCTGTTTGAAATTTCATGTCATATTTCGCAAGACAACACATCCTTTCACTCATCTTATCCTTCTTGTTTCTCTTTCATGCAGATCCTCGCTTCCCTTCTCTTCTCTCATCACTCTGAATACATCTTTACTGTCCCTCGCTCGTCCCATCACTCATCCCATCCATCACCTTTCCATTCCAGCAAATCCCTACTTCCCTTCTCATCTTACTCTTCCCCCACTCGCATTTACATACCTGACTCTTCACGCCTGCCCTTCCCTAACGCAACTAACTCCCTCTTTTCAGAAATCCTTTCCTGAACACCACCACGTCACTCAAGAAATCCACCTCCCTACCTCCCTTCCCTGTGCACCAGTCTTCCCTCACCACGGGGAACACCCTGACCTAACCCCGTTCATTCTCCCTCCTCCTCCCTTACCCTCCTCCTCTCCTACTTACGGAATATCCCCAGCCTTCGTCCCTTAAGAATACCCTCCCTACTCACTGTCCCTCTCTCCTCCCCTCTTCCCTCACCCCTCCTCTCCTTTGCCTCGCCCTCATCGAATTGATCCCGCCAAGATTGAGTTTCGTGGGCCTGTCCTTTCACAGCAAGTTTGTACGAGAGATAATGAAGTAATTAAGGCAGGGTACTTCTTGGAAATAGAGTTACTGAGGGATCGAGGCGGGGGATTATTTCGTGAAAAACTTGCTTAGTGAAAAGTAATTTGGCTCGGGCATGATATTGTGTGCTGGCTTTACTTTTTCCTTTTTATTCCTTTTTGATTGGTAGGGAGACAAACACGTGCAAGCAAACACACAGGCACCGACACACACACACACACACACACACACACACACACACACACACACACACACACACCGAGCCAGCTGAGCCACACCATTCTGACGCAAGTTACTACCAGCATGACTCATGAAAACGACTGGCGAAAAGGCCTGAGCAGCGTCTCGTAAGTCACGTGAAAATCCTGCAGTTTGGGGGCCAGCTTTGTGTTTATCGGTTTTCTGTTTTTTCCCTCACTCTCTCCCTCTCCCTCTCCCACTCCCCCTTCCTCTTTCCAGCAGTCGGCGCAGCAGGTTCCTGTAAGCATTTTACATACACTTGGCATGCGTCACTCGATGGTGCTGATCGTATCGTTACTTCCTCCATCACGCATTCCTGAAAACACGGACAGGTGAACCCAGACTTGAGGTGTTCGTACTCCTATGGTCCGGATTATCAAGGCACGCAGGGTTAGCTCTGCTCGCTCATCTGATTTACCTTACCCTGCTTTGTATTTTCACGCGTAACTTTCGCCAAAAACGAGGGAGCTGGAAAGTGTTAGGAAATACTAACTAGACACATGCAATTACGTGCGTATTATTGCTTTTATCTCACATTTATCTCAATCTACAAGCACGACAGGGAGTGACTGGGTTACAAATTCGAAGAAAACATGGATCGACGAATAGATAACTGGAAATTGTACATAATTTCACGCACAAATCAATCTGAAATCGAGGAAGGAATGATCGCGTTATACAATATTTAAAAACATACCCGCAAAGACAAACACGTTACACTTTTCTTCACACACAGCTAACCTACAAAAGATGGGATACAGTGTTACAAACTACGGAATGGAGAAATGAAAAGTTTACAGCAATTTCTCCCAGAGTTGCTATTCAGTATATCATGTACAGGGATGACGGAAAATGGAAGTGAAAAGAAAGCAGTTAATTATTAAAAACAGAGAGAGATAAAGGTTTTGATCAAGTGGTAAGGAGAAAAAAGCTTGTAGGTGTGACTTTGACAGAGAAGACCTGGAGGAAGAAAAATAGGAAGGCAGAAATAAAAACACCTACTCGTATGGATGGGATAGTGCCAACAATATTCGATTGGACGACTACTGCAGATAAGAAAGACCAGAGAGGTGTGACAACCAATGACTATCAAGAGGAACACGTCAACAGGGATACACCAATATGGACACGGCACTTCGGCATCATAAGGACACATGAATGGAAAAAATATATATAGAAAAACCAGGAAACTTCACATCTGCCATAAAGAATGACAATGTGACTAATCATTAACCCCTTCAGTGCTATGAGGCGTTTTCATATCAATCTGGTCATTATGTGGCTATTTTATACAGCTTCAGAAACTTACGTGGGGATTAAAATAGTGGGCATTAAAATGGTGAAGACTCTGGCCATTATTCTTCTGACCTCATAGACACTTCCCAAAGTAAATAAAATGGTCTAATCGTACACAAAAATGAAGGTAAAAATGAGTCTCAGTACCGAAGGAATTAAAAAAAAATTATTCACGACTACATAACAGAGCCTGAGTAGCAACCAGTCACTAAATCACACGTTCTTCGCTTACAAGGAGGAAAGAAGGTAAGTAAAAACAGCCGCCCTTAAAATTTCACGCCCGATGCAAGTGAGTGACTGACCTGTGTATTACTTCAACTAGTGGCAATTTTTTACACAGCTGGTTGGGAAGGACACACACACACACACCTCACTCCCTCTGACAGCATGCGACTCGGCGGCGACACTTTATACACGTCATAATGCAAGGATCCAAAATTGTGTCAGCATAGCCACGCACGCAAACACCGTCTTTCAGGTCGATAAGCACACACACACACACACACACACACACACACACACACACACACACACACACACACACACACACACACACACACACACGTTCTTGATGGTAACTACTGTAGAAGTTACGCAAAATACACAGGCCTAGAACACATTTTTTAAAGACTGAATATAAACTGCTCTAAGGGAAACTTTATCCATAATAATAATAACAATACGCGTTTTCCTTTTTCCTTCTTTTCTTCAGCACAAGCAGCAGCAGCAGCAGCAGTGCGTGGTTTCAATATGCATCAATCCTTAAAAAATAGCCAAACAAGGCAGTGCAGATGACAGGTTTTCACATAACATAAAGAAAAGATAATCCACAAAATATAGCACACAAAAAGGCCAGACGGGAAGACCGGGAAGGTAACAGTGCTGGAGAGAATAGCGTGACCACCAAGACCCAGAGACGCTCAGCCCTCCCGCCCCGGCCACCGCGACCCGCCGACCCTCATGCCAACAAGGTAAACATCCCCCTGGCCCTCGCAGCCGCCCTGCCCCCTGCAAGCACCTGCTGAGACTCCCGTCGTCCTTGTTGTCCTTCGCCAGGAAAAGAACAGAAAGGCGACGGTTTGTGCGAATACAATTACGCCTTGTGTGTGTGTGTGTGTGTGTGTGTGTGTGTGTGTGTGTGTGTGTGTGTGTGTGTGTGTGTGTGTGTGTGTGTGTGTGTGTGTGTGTGTGTGTGTGTGTTGTGTGTGCTTGTTTGGGTGTTTAGGCTTATTGAGACACATCAGAGGAGTACTGTTTGATGCCGCAGTGTTCCTAACGTACCACAACACACTCATCAATAAATGTTGCCATGTCACCACTCTATTACAACCCAGCAATGCCAACAAAGGCGCCTCAGTGATGTCATGGGATTGTTTCTGGTAGAGACTGAGGAGTAAAAAAGTAAACTACATGGACTGCACGAGGCGGACAGTGAGCGGCCAGACAAGGGGCACAAATACCAAGCTAAATTTGTTTACCAATTAACCTTTACCTACGTGATCTTTACAATATAAGTACCGAGTCGCATGGAACAATGTGCTGATAAGATAACCAGAGTGTGACTCACTCGCTAAGAAGAATTTCCGTGTTTATCAAGTAAGATAACAAGATAACTTCTACATGAATCAGTTGTAGCGCAGCAATCCTCCTTTAGACACACCGATCCATTTCAGCATTACAGCATTCACATCGTCACAAGAGAGCAGGGAAGCGACACACTGACTCCTGAAAGACCTCCAATACTGTTCAAACTTGGCACTATATCAAGGAGTCAGCAGATCACGTATTGAAAGTAATCGATTGTCACAAAAATTCAATGCATGCTAGATTACTTCGCCAGCAGTAAAAGGAAGGTCAAGTTAATGATCTATCTGATACCATGGCGTGTTTTGTCCGGCGGCCACCGAGACAAAGGGCTGCCTTAGCTCTTCACATTTCTGCAATACATACACAGAATCATATATAGACAAAGACAAACAGACAGGTAGACAGGTAAATAGATATGCATAGATAGACAGATAGATATAGATAGATAGATAGAAAGATACATAAATAGATAGATAGACAGATAGAAAGATACATAGATAGATAGACACAGAGATATATAGACAGACAGGTACATAGATAAATAGAGATAAATTGATATATTGATAGACAGATAGAGATAGATGGATGGATAGATAGATTGAGATAAATAAAATGATAAATAGATAGACAGATGTTTATGTAGAAAGAAAGAAAGATAGATAGATAGAGATAGAAAAAATATAGACAGAAAGGTAAATATAAGGTAGAAGAAAGAAACAGAAAAGTACCTCCAAATATTTAGATAGATATTGAAGCCACCACTCCAATCCTAATTAAAAATCATAATACATTCCGTTTCACATTGCGCAATTCAGAAGCCGCAAAGGAAATGCATTCATTATTTTTCACCAGGCATTTTCATTTCAACCTCCACCAGGCAAACGCAAAATAAATACATCGCGCCAAGTTATGTATGTATATTCTTTCCGTACAGACTCCCCCGGCCCTTTTACTACCCTCCTCCTCCTCTGCCCGCACGGCCAGAGTTACCAGGTCTTTACAGAGGTCAGCACTCAGAAACGCTTTGCTCTCTCGCCACGACTATTTTCAAAGGCCACAGAGATGATTAGCTGGATTTTTCAAGACTGTTTCCCCGGTTAGTAATGTAGAAATATTACCAATTTTCCTCTAGAACCATGAAAACACCTTTAAAAACGCATGTGAAATTTGGGTAAAGCTTTTTGAAATGCTGGAGGTGAACCGCAGAAGTGTTTGAGAATGCGGCACTTCGATGTTGATACTCTTGATAACGTGACACTGCAAACCCAACTGTGACTTTACCTCATCTGCCAGTTAGAACCACAGCCACTCTGCCCACCAACCCCCTACACACCACTAGATCGTCAACTAAGTATCCAGCCACCCAGTCAATTAGTCAGATATCCAGTCAAACCACGACAACTTCACAGCATTAAAACAGTCAGATAGTCTACCAGTCAACCTATCTAATTCTCCAGTCAGCAAACCAGTCATACCATTAGACCTTTACTGCCAACCAGTCAGCCCCAGTCAGCCATCAGATCACTCAGTCATCCAGCCATACTATATACCCAGACAGTCACTTCCCAGTTAGCCATATCTCCAGTCAGTCACATCGCCACACAATAGCAAGGCTGCAATTAATCGGTGAATGTGAGTGTTTTGTATTGATACAGTCGTTCCTTATTGCAAAGGGTTTTTCTTATTATTACTAACATTATTATTCGCTTCAGTTAAATTCCGTATTGATATTATTTGTTGCTCTCGTGATGTCTTTATCGTTATTATTGATAGTGGTGGTGGTGGTGGTGGTGGTGGTGATGGTGGTGGTGGCGGCGGTGATGGTGATGTTCGTTCCAGTAATGTGGCCTTGATCTGGAAACGAACAACTGGAATAATAAAAAAAAAAAAACTCAAATGAACCCACAAAAATACAACATTCCCGCTTCTCGACCATCACGACACAATCGACAAATATTTGTGATACATAAAGTGTCGCTTATATTTTCGATTTTGGCATAAAAGTCAGTGGCTCGCATCTTTTTTCCCCCAGCTGATTGATACGTCAATATGTTGCGTGCCAGAAACCTGCCGGCTGGAATCTATAATGCAGGGAAGGTTTGCAGGACGAGGGAGGGAAGGGCACCACATGCTGACAGGACACGGGTGGACAACAAGCGCTGCTGAAAACCCGCCACTTGACGGTGACAGGGCGGAGGCGACGGCTGGAAGAGTGGCTCCTGGGACACGTCAAGTAGTTCTTTACTTTTCTTTATTGGACATGCTTCCCTGTACCAAGTGTTAAGTGTTCCTTCACTCTCTTCTATCCAACACGCTTCCCTGTACCAAGCGTTAAGTGTTCCTTCACTCTCTTCTATCCAACACGCTTCCCTGTACCAAGCGTTAAGTGTTCCTTCACTCTCTTCTATCCAACATGCTTCCCTGTACCAAGCGTTAAGTGTTCCTTCATTCTCTTCTATCCAACATGCTTCCCTGTACCAAACGTTAAGTGTTCCTTCACTCTCTTCTATCCAACATGCTTCCCTGTACCAAGCGTTAAGTGTTCCTTCACTCTCTTCTATCCAACATGCTTCCCTGTACCAAACGTTAAGTGTTCCTTCACTCTCTTCTATCCAACATGCTTCCCTGTACCAAACGTTAAGTGTTCCTTCACTCTCTTCTATCCAACATGCTTCCCTGTACCAAGCGTTAAGTGTTCCTTCACTCTCTTCTATCCAACATGCTTCCCTGTACCAAGCGGTTAAGTGTTCCTTCACTCTCTTCTATCCAACATGCTTCCCTGTACGACGCAAGTATTTTTTTACTCCTTGTCCATTATGCTTTCCCGCACCACAAGTTGTATCTGAGTAACTTTCTCCCAGGAACCATCACAACGAGGCATCTGAAAATAGTTCCTCGCTTCTTTTCATGGAGAAAATTTTACTTGGGTTCGTTTTACATTAAAGTATTTCTGAGACTAATTGAGGCAATAACGTATTCAAACAGCTACTAGTGCAGAAAAGGAGTCCTCTTCAGGTACAGACGCTTATAAATCAATATTTTCTTTTAACATGAGGAGAGTTATGACGGACAGTGACCATTTTTATCCCTTTCAGTAACATGTCGCGTTTTCATATTCATTCTACTTACTATTTGGCGATTTTATACAGCTTCAGAAACTTATGTGGGGATTAAAATAGTGAAGACTCATAGATCCTTTCTAATATATATAAAATCGTCTAATCACACCACAAAAATCATGGTAAAGATGCGTTACAGTGCTGAAAGCGTTAAAATCTCTATGAGTGGAATCTTCTTGAGTAGAATTCACGCACGACCAAGGATCTTCCATACAAAAATCCCCACGTTTCCTCTAAGACTGAAGCACCACCAACCAAATCGAGGAACCAACAGTCATACCGACACTCAACTCGACGTTTCTAATGAGCCTGAATCGAGGGAGCCACAAACAAAGTGATGCAGGGAGAGGAAGAATAAATGAGTTACAACTTTTATCACATTTTCCACTCAAACTATAAATAAGACCCACGGGAGACGTTTCCTTCAAATGCCAAACTTCACCAAGCTCAACCTTTCGGGAGCCGCACAGAAACAAGTCAGACTGCTGGAAGCCTTAAAACTGGAGGTTCCTGTTTTGGCCGTCATAAAGTTTGCCCAGACTTGTGACGCTTCGCCTTGGTAATGATGAGACAAACTTTTTCATCAATCAATCTTTCCTTCAGCGTACGTCTCTCTCTCTCTCTCTCTCTCTCTCTCTCTCTCTCTCTCTCTCTCTCTCTCTCTCTCTCTCTCTCTCTCTCTCTCTCTCTCTCTCTCTCTCTCTCTCTCTCTCTCTCTCTCTCTCCGGTCGAGCCTCACGTGAAGGAGACTTGACTCACTTAGGTAATGAAAAACGTCACAGGTAAGGAAGGACAGCCAACTCGAAAATCCCCCCAAAGCATGACGATAATAATAACTTTCTCCTCCATAATCTATCATGTCAAGCTTAGGTGAGACCTGCAGAAGGGAACGAAAACGAAACTAAGAAGGACGAGAAAGAAGACAGAAAAAAAAAAAAGCTACATGATGAAGAGGAAAAAGAGGAGTTGCACTTTGAAGATACGTAGATGCTTGGTGGTGTAGATGAGCACGAGGAGGCAAAATTGTCAGTTCAAGGTGCTCGAGTCTGGTGAGGTTGGCGGTACAAAGTGTGGGCGAGATACAAGGAGGGAGACAACGTGGAGGAGTGCTGTGAGATAGGATAAAGGATGACGGAGATGGATGGGAGAGTGGATGGACGGCTGGATGGGAGAGTAGAGAGGAATGAGGAGAGAAGAGTACAGAAGTATGTGTGTAAAGCGGGAAGGAAGAGGAGAACGACAAGGAAGGGAAGAGAAGAGAAAGGAATGGAAAAAAGGCCTAGAAAGAAAAGAAAAGAGAAGAGAAGAGAAGAGAAGAAAGGAAAGGAAAGGAAGAGAAGCAGGCTGAAAAGGAAGGAGGGAAGGGAAATCGAAGAGCAAGTAAGGTGGAAGGAAGGCAAGGGAAGTGAAAGGAAGGGAAGTGAATGTAAATGAAATAAAAAAAAATTTAAAGGAAGGAAGAAAATGAAATAGAAAGGAAGAGAAAGAGAGGGGGAAGAGGGAGCCGAAAGGGGAGGAAACGAAGAGAAGGGGATTGGAAGGGGCGCGGCATCCCCTCCTTAATTCCCCCTCACGCGTTCAGAATCTGATGGAGAAAACTTGTCGCCGTGAATACCTGCGTGGACTTTGCCGAGAGTTCGAGCCCCGTCCACCAGCCAGCCGGGAGAGCAAAGTTAAAGCAGAGGCAGGTCTCCCACGCTCCACAGATACTCAGCCTGAAGCAAACGTCTCCCGATAAACGATAACCTCAAAAACATGGATCTTTCGCCACGCTATCGAGATGTTGATGAATATATACTTAGACGGGGAAGTGAGGACGTGCTATTGAGTGGGACGAGTAAGCTTACAGTAAACATCTCCCCCGATAAAAAGATAATCACAAAAACACGGATCTTTCGCCACGCTATCGAGATGTTGATAAATGTATACTCAAACGAGGAAGTGATGACGTGATGTGAAGTGGGATGAGTAAGCCTACAGTAAACGTCTCTCGATAAACGATAACCAGAAAAACACGGATCTTTCGCCACGCCATCGATATGTTGATTAATGTATACTCAGACAAGGAAGTGAGGACGTAATATGGTATGGGACGAGTAAACATTACCTCACCTCGTCATCACGTCATCTGTACTCTACCTCTGCCTTCACCTTAACCCTTCCACTGACACGAAACAACAGCATCACCAGAAACAATGCGTGAATTCTTTATAAGCATCTGCAAGAAAGTTAGCGATGAAAAGAGATACATTTTGCAATTTTTCCCCAGTTCAAAGATTGGATGTGGTTATAGAACATGGGAAGATGTCTCAGAGTGATTGTAATTAGGAGAAGGTGTACCAAGTGGCAGTTAAAGGGTTACGCACACCACGTTAACTTACTCCCTCGTCAACACGTCTTCTGTACTGTCTCCGCCTTCAATATAACCATTCTTAGTTATATCTTCACTAACTGCATTATTATTCCCCACAAGGTTATATAATACCTTCATTACGAACATTTCTTATTCCTATTTGTATTGAAAACATAAAATTCATACTTTATGTACTCTTTTTCGTGCATGTTACCGTGGTACAGTGGAACCATGCGTGCTTTGGGGTCCAAGGGGTCTCCAAGCGTACGGGTTCGAATCCTGTCCACGCTCCGAGTGTAGGTTGGGCTTCCTCACTCGGGGCAACGGTTTCCTAGCGGGTGGGCTTTGAGATAGGAGGTACCCCAAAAAGTATCTCCTTTAGCCCATAAATTCCCGTGAAAAGCCCACATGGTATAAGAAAAAAATCTATATAGTTTTAATGGTACAAAATGTTTAGTAACAAACAGGCATTTCTTACTTGTTTGTTATGGAAATCTCAGTATTCCTCTTTTATATTTACGCATATTTCAACAACTTTTGAAACTATAATCTCTTTTAACAAGCATAGAATATTCAGATGTACATTGAGAAACCAACATACATCTCTTTATTTCTCACTTGTTTAAAGATGAACTCACTTTTCCTTCTCTTCCGTGCATTTAAGAATTGCTGCAGTGACATGTTACGGTCGGCAAGCGAGGTAGCCAGCACAGGACACCAAGACGCCCCCACGATCCTCATCACGTCTCATCACAAAGCCCCCTGATCCACCTCACGAGGGCGGATATTACTGCCCAGACACGGCACCTCACACTCACTCACTCGCACTCACACACACACACACACACACACACACACACACACACACACACACACACACACACACGTCTTGAAAGTTTACCTTCGTTTAAATCTTAATTTTTTTGCGGGTGCAATTGTAAAATGACTTTTTTTCCAGTTTTTGCATGTTTGTCTACCTGTTCCTCCTCACATTCTCTCTCTCTCTCTCTCTCTCTCTCTCTCTCTCTCTCTCTCTCTCTCTCTCTCTCTCTCTCTCTCTCTCTCTCTCTCTCTCTCTCTCTCTCTCTCTCTCTCTCTCTCTCTCTCTCTCTCTCTCTGCCACCCCTCCCACGTGCAGTCACCTGCCGCCAGCGAGCCCACCACCACCACCACATCAGTAGGCATAATGCTTGACGCTCCGCCAATACAATGCCGCGCCACGTCCGTTGTCTGCGGGAGGGAGGGCCGAGCCGTGGCCTTGCATGTAAACCACGCTTAAGACACTGGCCGCCGCAGAGGGATTTCACTAGCAGAGGCTCCAAGGTGGTGGTGTTAGTGGTGGTGATGGTGGTGGAGGTGGTATTCTCAAACAGTTCTACGCTGCATGTCAAAGTCTCTAGTTGAGGTTACAAGAGCTTCTTTAAGGGTGTTCCATGGTTCCAGTGACATGTTAGCAAGATTTCTACCTCATTAACAGAAGGACAGAAGGAATATTTTTGGTAACCCGGCCTTGGTAACCTCTGTGGCCTTGGAAAATCATCGTAGCGAGAGAGACAAACGTTTCTGAATAAAGACCTTGGGTGTGAGTGACTCATCTGGTGTACGTCAGAAGGAATAGATAGACTAGACAAGACTGACTCGACGGTGGAAAAGAAAGGGAAGACGATAACCGAAGTACTTAAGGGAAAGGGAAGGGAAGATGCATGGGTAGTGAAGTACTTAAGGGATAGGGAAGGAAAGATGCATGGGTTGTGAGAGGTAATGAATACTAAAATGAAGAGCTTCGGTGTGGACAGAGTCAGTTTGATACACTGGGAGGGGCGCAATGGGTTTGTTGAGGAGGAGCGAGATGGTTATTGTAACGTACCCTAGCAGTGGTGATGGTGGTGGTGATGGTGGTAGTGATGGTGGTAGTGATGGTGGTGGTGGAGGACGAGACAGGAACAGGGGTAGCAGAGGGAGCAGAGGAAGGGAAGTAGGAGAATGAAGGACAGCAATGGAGAGAAGGAAAGAATCAGGAGGGGGAAGGAGTGACGGAGCTCTGGTGTGAGTTATAGACGTGATGGGGAGATGGGGTGATGGGGTGATGGGGAGGTGAGGGGGTGAAAGGATCGCGTGCAGGAGTTGATGATGCAGTAGCGGGAATGGACACGAGACAAAATGGCCCCTCGGGTAACACAAAAACAAACAAACAGACGCAATCCATATCGTTCCCCCCCCCCCTTCGATTCCTACTTCCTCCTCTTCCTCCTCTTCCTCCTCTTCCTTCACACACGCCTCCGAGAGTTCAAAAAGTCTAATGCTGATTATTTTTTTCTCCTTTGCATTTCTTTGTGATACATTTTTCACCATACTCCCTACTCTTCTTTTTCCTTCTTTTTCCTTTCTTCTTCCTCCTCCTCTTCTTCCTCCTATTCCTGCTACCTGTCCTCCTAAACAAGGAAGAAATATGAAATAGCGTTTTTACCCTATTCCCCTACTCCTCTTCTTCCTGCTTTTTCTCTTCTTCTTCTCCCTCCTCTTCTTCCTCCTCCTGTTCCTGCTACTTATCCTCCCAAACAAGGAACAAATATAAAATAACAACCTGCAATCTTCTCGTATTTTTACATCCAATCTTATACAATTGAAAAGGAAGAAAATAACAAAAGAATTCGTCAACTGAAAATAACAACAATCCTGATAAAAAAAAAAAAAGGAACAGATAAACAAACAAATGATGCAATGAATAAATGAACTCAAACCTCTCTATGCACATACAGACACACAGACAGACAGACAGACAGACAGACACACAGACAGACAGACACACAGACAAACAACGTTACTGGCTTCAACAAATAAAAAAAAAAATGAGAATAAAAGAAATGAATATACAAAAAAATGAAATGCCTATGACAATTTGAATAGCTGGGTTTGGAATATTTCTCTCTCTCTCTCTCTCTCTCTCTCTCTCTCTCTCTCTCTCTCTCTCTCTCTCTCTCTCTATGATATGAAATAAAGAGAGAGAGAGAGAGAGAGAGAGAGAGAGAGAGAGAGAGAGAGAGAGAGAGAGAGAGAGAGAGAGAGAGAGAGAGAGAGAGAGAGAGAAGGCAGGTTAGTTTTCCAGAGACTGTCATGGATGAATGGCACACACAACCACCGCCTTGGCCAGACTGGTGGACTGGTGGTGACTAAGCCGGTAAAGACCACGTGACAGGCAGCCTTACGAGCAAGAACCTGATGAAGAGTGGTGATTGTATGTATCCCTGACGCTGCCGCCACCACCACCACCACCACCACCACCACCACCATAAGAGAGAGAGAGAGGAATGGCACGGACGGTGAATAAATGGGAAATCAAAGGACACAAACTGAAAAAGAGGATTAGAAAAGTTAGAAGTCTGTATTAAAATGGCGACACCACCACCACCACCATCACCACCACTACCACTACTACTACTACCACCACCACCATCACCACTACAAGCATTAAAGGAGAAAGAAAAGAATCTAATGAGATGAAAGGTCTAATTACGAGCAATAGAACAAAAAAATAGAGTAAAGAAGCTAGTGGATGATGATGAGAGAGAGAGAGAGAGAGAGAGAGAGAGAGAGAGAGAGAGAGAGAGAGAGAATATGGGGGCGGGGTGCAGGAGACGGTTGAAGAACGTGAGGTAGAGGCTGTCGCGGTCACAACAAGTGCTCATAAACTATTCTGACAGCTGCCACCCACACCTTCCACCCAACTAGTTATAAAAAGGAAATAGAATAACAGTAATAATGTAACAACACAGAAGGGAAGACACCAAATAAACAATGATAACAGAGAAGGAAAACCCACATTGTGATTAATAATAAGCGAAGAAGAAGGAAAACGCGATAATTAAATAGGAAAATGACAGAAGTAAACAGAGAGAGAGAGAGAGAGAGAGAGAGAGAGAGAGAGAGAGAGAGAGAGAGAGAGAGAGAGAGAGAGAGAGAGAGAGAGACGAGTCAAGTATCTGCCACTTAACAGTATGACATCCCTCTCAATATGAAGACTCAACACAATCCTACGAATGCTGCCAACACAACACTTAAACACATTGTACCTTAACACATCACTCCCCACCACCTCCTCCACACCCACCACCCTACATTACTATAGCATATCACCACCACCACCACAACCACCACCACACTTCTGCGCAGCACCCTCCACTATTTTCAAAAGGCTCCACTTGAAGACACACGGGTTTTTAAAGATGTTTCCACTGTTCTAGTGATAGGTTAACAAGATTTCTTTGTTAACAGATGAGACAGTTATGAGAACCAGACTGATTTTGTGGGCATTGACAATATTTTTGGTGAAGGAGCAAGAGTTTCTGAATAAGGGCCACTATCAAGCACCACCTAATCTGTAAACAGTATTCATATTGTACAAAAGGTTATGTGTCGACGCAAAGAATGGGACAAAACTGAAGGAACAAAAGAATAATGTAACAGTATCACTTCACAATTCTCTTTTGAAACTGGCATCTTATTTGGACCTTTTCCCCTTACTATTTTTCTTTTAATGGCCAAATACCCTCTTAAGAAAAAAAACTAACCTAACCTAACTCAACCCAACTAACTAACTCAACACAGCTAAACTATAATACAAAACTGCAATGTACCTTTTCTCCTATTTCTTCCTTTTTTTTCAATGCTCGCCTTTTGTTTCGCTGTGGCCAGACAATCTCTTACAAAAAATACCTAACCAAACCAAACCCGATCTACACTAACCTAATCAAACCTAACTTGGCCTAACAAACCCTAAGCCAACACAGCCAAACTAGAGCAAGACAAGACCCCTCCATGCACCGTCACATACTAGGAACAACTATCGTAAGCCCTTCGAACTATGTCCCCACCGCCCACTACTCTGTCCTGCCAATAACCCACTTCAAACACTGCCCCTGAATACCACACGCCCCTCGCCATATTGTGCCACAGAAGGGGGGAGGCAGGACGGAGGGAGACGGAGGGGAAGGAAGGCTAAGTGAGGGAGAGACAGGAAGGGGAGACTAGTACAACAGGAAATATAATGGAAGGGGGATGGGAAAGGAAGGGTAAGGAAGGGTAAGGAAGGGTAAGGAAGGGTAAGAGAGGGTGCAGCAGGAGAGGTACTGATACGGGGAAGCGAAAGGAAGGGAAGGGGAAGGGAGGACACGTTTAGGGTCGGGTTTTAATCTTCTGTGCGCACTTTTAATTTGCGCCATGAATGAACGCGGTCGCCTGGCTAACAGCGAATGCATGAATAAGCTGTTTGGAGAGGTGGTAATGATGCTATAAGTGTGTTTGCTTGTGTGAGTGCGTGTGTGGGTGTGTATGTGTGTGGGGGTGAATGCGGACCAGTGCGTGTGCGTGTGTGTGTGTGTCTGTTCGCATTTTCTATTTTTACCACGTATTTATTAATCATTTTCTCTATTGTGTGTCTCGTATTTCAATCTTAATCTTCGTATGAGTGTTTTTATTACTTTCTTTTATTTTCTTTGCTACATCCGCCTCACCTATCAAAGTTCATGACATCGTTGTGTACTGCGTGCATTTCTTTTACACTTTTATCAATTTGAGATCAGAAAATCTAATCTTATCTAATCTAATCACTGTTAGAGAGAGAGAGAGAGAGAGAGAGAGAGAGAGAGAGAGAGAGAGAGAGAGAGAGAGAGAGAGACGGCTTAATCACAACACAGCCGCGTTTTAACAAAGCGGTAAGCTAATCTCCTTCTTTGAGTCTTGGTATCCCAGTGACATCCAAGATTTGGCGCCTTTTTTTCCCCCGAGAGGTCACGCATTCGTCCTCTCCCTTCCTCTCCTTTCCTCTCCCTTCATTACTAACTCAGTGTTCCTCTTCCTCCCTTGCGCACGTTCTTCCCTTCCTCTTCTTCATCCTTTCTCTTGTTCCCTCGTGACTTTTTCCCTCGTCTCTCTTGCTCATTTATACGTTAAGTTCATTGCTCCTCTTCTTCTCCCCTCCCGAAAATAAACATAAATTTCACTGTTAATTAGCTGTTAAAGGGACGAGGGCAGGAACACCATCGCTTTGTAAATACAAGATAAACTTATTTTTTTTCTTTCAGGTGTCCGGTGTCGTTTCCCCTTCTTCCTCCTGCTCCTCCTTCTCATCCTCATCCTCATCCTCCTCCTCCTCCTCCTCCTCCTCTTCTTCCTCTTCGTTTCTCAATATTCGTGTCACAGAAACATGATACGACCACGACAGATCACCGGGATAGTTTTTAAGTCGGGGGAATTCTTAAAAACTTTAGGTAAAATGGGTTAACCGGAGCGGACAGGAAGGGTGTGCGTGTGTGGGCAGAGCGTGAGGGAGCGTGAGGGAGCAGGAGGGAGGAGGGGACGTGAGCATTGTTGGGGAAGCAATACTGAAAGATTAAATGGAAAATGTCAATGAATACGTTATACGGTGGATATTTATCTATTTATTTATCTATTTATTTTTCACTGAACGCTTTTAAAAACTACACAACGATGCCAAACGCGCGAAATGCAACGAAAAAATTAACATGCAAAATAGAGAAGAGAGGAAATAAAAATAAAAAATCCATATTGCGTTATTAAGTTCTGAAAGTTGAGACGGACCACAAAACTTGATTAGAATGAAAGAAAAAAAAAACGACTCGAGCCTTCTACCTTTCAATTAAAGAACGACCACCTGCTGCAGCTCTGTCTCTCATTCCAAAAGTTTGCCACAAAATTATCCAGTTAAAGAGTTCCGGGCGCACTTCGAGTCAAATTGAGGAAGATTGCATGAGAGGAGCAGGTCATCGTGGAGGTGCGTGGCGGAGTACGACCTCACCACGCTTGACGCAGCCCCCTCGCACCCCCAACCACACACACACTGGTCCTGGTAGCACGTTGGGTCATCGGCACGAAACCAATAGAAATCTTGGACATAAAGCATAACAAGTACTCTGAACCCCTGGTATTATGCGTTTACGGTTTGTTCCTCGGTGCAGGGGTCACAGGAAAGGCGGCTGGCGGAGGACGAGGACGGGTAGGAGGAAGATTAACAGTAGGATGAGAAAGACGAGGATTAGAACAAAATTGAGAAGAAGAAGGAAGAGGATGATGATGGTAAAGAACAGTGGGAAGAAAATGAGGACGATGAGGAAGAGATTCAGGAGGAAAATGAGAGAAATGAGAAATGAGGACGAGAACAAGAAAGAAGAGAAAGAGAAAGAAGGAAGAGGCAAATGAAAATGAGAAACGAAAAGGAAAGAGAAAAACGAAAATAACGAGAGAAACAGGCGATGGTGATGAAGAAGACGAAGGAGAATGACTAAGAATAAGAATGCAAAACCAAGGACGAAGAAAGAGGAGAGAAAAGGAGTATAAAATCTTTCCATCATTTCGTTGCATACCTTGATCCAGAACTCATCAAAAGTTGTGTTGTATTGAAGGTTGGTATAGTTTCCTTCTTACCTGCACTGATCCATCACCTGGCTGAGCTTACCTGCAGGAGGGGGAGAGAGAGAAAATAAGATAAGTGGGCATAACATCATATCTCCTTCCACCATTCATATTCTCTCTCTCTCTCTTTCTCTCTCTCTCTCTCTCTCTGCTCACTCACAAGGATTTTTTTAGTTTTATGAGTTGTAATATTCATGTGACGAATCCCATACTGAGGTGAAAAACAAGATTCCGAACTACTAATATAACCTAACCGTGTAGTAATCAAGGTGTGTCATTGCCTGTGTACTGTCACCTACGAAAAAGTCACTCAATCTTCCTCCTTGGTATGTGTCAGCCGAGCACACGGTAGCTGTTATGACACCTCGCCTCTACACAATCAAGTCCAGACACGCACGGACACGCCACGCACCGACACTCACGGACATTTAAACCTTGGCGCATTTGTTCTTAGCCACATGTACTTGCGATGTTGCTTTCTTTTCAGTCTCTTAGTATCGCTTGTCATTACGTTGCACTGTGGTTCTCATGATAATCTAACACAGAATTGGTGTGTTTGAAATCTTGTTGTCTCACGATATACAAATTATCTCCAGCTTTACTCCAGAGTCGAATACATTGTTTTGAATATAAGGGACAGGTATATACACCACTACGCTCTTCACCCTTTCTTTGCAACGGGTAGCAGTTCACACCACTAGAAGCACTACACAAAACCTTCACTAGCACTTAAACTTACAAGAAAGGAAAGTGGACTGCAAGAATAGATTTTTCACTATATAGCCAGTAAAATATTAAGCAGGTGTGGGACAAAAGAATATCCATGTGTAGTTTGTCATTAAGGAATCATGTGGCTAATAGCAGTGAAAGAGTTAACAGTAATAGTATATTTTCAATGAGTAGGAATCTTCTGAATTTCGTCACTTAGCGGTAATTTATCGACCACATTGTGCTGGATGGTGCTAGAATTAATCAATGTTCGACTCATGGATGCGAAAAAGCGAGACAAACAGACAGGGGCACAGACAGACCTTCATTTCCTTCGTCTACATTTTAGGAATATTGTAAAGTTTAGAGAACAGTTCATCAACCACTCAGTGCTTTGAAAAGTATGAATTCCGTCCTCAGATTTTCCATCCTCACACTGAAAACACGAGACAAACAGACAAACAAAGTACACATGGTAATACACACCTACTCCCACCACTTCAAACACCACAAAGCTATCGCAATTTTCAGTGCCATCAACACCCGAGTTTCCCGCACGGCTGACTAATACCAAATCAAACAAAGGGTCCAGGCGCAGACCAACAATCGCATCGCTCGCCACCACAACAGTAATCAAAATTGACGACAAACTTGCGCTCCGCCAATAGAAAAGTTTATCCAGGAGCGAAATCCATAAAATATAACACTGATAAAGCTGAACCACAGACTCTCCTGTACTCACGCTCTCTCCACACTTCCTCTCAATCTCTCCATGCTCATTACTTTCGACAGCCATCAGACAAGACGCATAATATAGTACTGACGTAAGATAGACAGGTAGAGAGACGGGTAGACGGCCAAACAAACACACAGGCAGGCCCACAGAATGCTCATAATATTTGTTCTTACCCCGTCACGCCCCCAAGCTAGCTCTGGCAGGCGCACGCTGTTGGGGAAGGGGTGGGAATAAACATCAAATATTGGACCTCACGAAAAGACAGACATATAGAGAAATAGCTATGGAGAACGAAAATAGGATATGTAGTGTGTGTGTACAGAGGAAGGAAGGAATTGAATGATGATTGAAATGAACAAATGAAGGAATGAAGGGTGTACTATAGAGAGGAAAAGTAATAAATATGAAAAAGGAAGGAAAGAAGAAAAAAATGAAAGTAAAGCAAACAAGTATAAAGAGAAAATACAGAAAGAAAGAAAGAAATTAAGAAAAATAAGACAAGAATAAAAATGAAGGAAGAAAAAAAAATAAAGCAAATAAGCAAGAAAAGAAAATATAGAAAGAAAAACGAAAGGAAGGAAAAAGACAAGGAGGAAGAGAAACCCGGAAAACTAAGAAGGAACAATGCCATCTTACACCAAAGCTACGATCATAAAACAATGCAAAACAAGTCACTGATATCCTGAGATGCAAACAAACAAGACTCATGTGGCTCGCCTGAACATCAATACAAAGCTAAGGAAGTCTCTTGGTGAATAACTATTGTCCTTTCTATCTCAATTCCCTCGACTCCTCTTAACCTCATTCAGTGCCATGCCAGGTTTTCATTTTCTTTCTGTGGTTACTATTTGGCGATTTCATACAGCTCCAGAAACTTATGTGGGGATCAAAACAGTGAGGACTCTGGGCATTAATCTTCTGACCTCCATAGATCCTTCCTAATGCAAATAAAATGGTCTCATCATACACAAATATCACGGTAAATATGCGTCTCAGTACTGAAAGAATTAATGAAGCTACTGAGGTTATACTACTACTACTACTACTACTACTACTACTACTACTACTACTACTACTACTACTACTACTACTACTACTACTACTACTACTACTACTACTACTGCTGCTGCTGCTACTGCTGCTGCTACTGCTACTGCTACTGCTGCTGCTGCTGCTGCTGCTGCTGCTGCTGCCACTGCTGCTGCTGCTGCTGCTGCTGCTGCTGCTGCCACTGCTGCTGCCACTGCTGCCACCACCACTGCTACTGCTGCCACTGCACTGCCACCACCACCACCACCACCACCACCACCACCACCACCACCACCACTACAACCACACCACCACCACAACCACCACCACAATTGCTACTGCTACCACAATCACCACTGCTGCTGCTGCTGCACTGCTGCTGCTGCTGCTGCACACTGCTGCTGCTGCTGCTGCTGCACTGCTGCAACCGCTGCTGCAACAACAACAACTGCTATTACAACTGCTACTGCTGCTACTGCTGCTGCTGCTGCTGCTGCTGCTGCTGCTGCTGCTGCTGCTGCTGCTGCTGCTGCTACTGCTGCTGCTGCTGCTGCTGCTACTAATACTACTACTACCAATTTTACTTCTAATACTATTACTATTACAACTGCTACTACAACAACAACTACCACTACTACAACTACTACTACTACTACAACTACTATTTCTACTACTACTATCACTGGTGCAGCTAATATGGAGCTCCCTCTACCCTACCTACTATACTCGTCCTTGTCTCTCCTCTCTCTGTTTCCCCCTAAAACAAATCCGATTTACACACGACGGAAATCTCACTCCCCGGATCCCCGCCGCCACTGGATCACATTGGTCAGGGAGAAGCGCCCCATTACCCGCTAACGTCCACCTGGGAACGTCGCCGCTAAAATACTCGGGTGATAATGTTGGGGCACTGACGGAGAGGAACTGACACGCTCTATGGTAATTCAGGCCCACTCGTCCTCGTCCCCGCTTGAACTTACTCGCCTCTGTCAGTGTTTAGAGGTGGAGTTACGTGGATTTAAAGCGCCGGTGTGTGTTTGCGTATTGTGTTCGTGGTGATAATGTTCAGGTACTGAGGAATCTACACGGTATGCGGTAATCTTAACACGCTAATTCTCCTTCCGCTTAACACAGGCGTCTTTGTCGGTGTTTAGAAGGGCAAGAAAGAATTTAAAAGGGGGAGTGTGCATGTGAGTGTTTTGTAACTAATGGCGGTGTTCTTAGCTCTCTTGATATTGATTGCATGTATTTATGGTTCTACTTGGACATGATTCTTGTAAATAAATTGTCGATAAACTACTGCTTCTATTACTATTACTACTACTACTACTACTATTACTACTACTACTACTACTACTACTACTACTACTACTACTACTACTACTACTACTAATGTTTCTGTATTGTACTGATGACGGTAATGTTCAGGTGTTTAAGAATCTACTTATGATTTAGATCCACTCGCTCCTTGTCTACCTCGAACCTATTCACCTCTGTATTTACCTCAACAATAAGGATTTAAAAAGAAAGCATGTGTGCGTTTCTGTATCGTGGTAATGGTGATAAAGTCCAGGTATTCAAGAATCTACATCCTCTACTTGTCCTCCTTCCACCTCCTTCAACCTACTCATCTATGTAAGTGTTCGGAAGCTCAGCAAAGTGGATGTAAAAAGAGCGTGTGTATCTCCGCATTACACCTGCGATGATAATGGCGAGGCACTCACGAAGAGGAGTTTAGACCCTGTATGGTAATTCAAACCCTCTTACCCTCCTCCCTATTGAACCTGTTTGCCTGTGTTCATGTAATATGCGAGCTTAGTAACAGGAATTCAAAATGTGGGAGTGTGTGTTTTCGTGTTATTTAATACAGAGCTACAGACTTAAAAAAGGAGCTTCCAGTGTATAGTAATTTAGAGCTACACCTTTTCGTCCCCTCGAACAGAGTCACCCAGGCTCAGTAACTTGGATTAAAAACGAGGGTGTGTGTTTTCGTATTATATTTACATTCCTCGTCCTCTCTCTTCCTTCCTCCCTCCCTCCCTCACTCCCTCCCTCTCTTCCTCCCTCCCTCCCTCCCGCCTGGTACATAAACACAAAAAAGAGAAAACAGTGAGCAGTGAGCACGTATTCAGGTTGTTATACACACGAGTCGCTTTACCTGGAAGGATGTTCGTCACTCATGATTAATGCAAAGGCTGCCTCGAGTCACTCAGCTTGTCTACGTGTTTGTGAACGGAAATGCCTATCTTTCCCTTTCCCTCCCTCCCTCCACATGCATAATATAAACTAAGACACATGACATATACACCTATACACCCTTTCTCGCCCACTAACAAAGAAGAACACTTTTTCCCACTTTTCTTCAGATTGTATACTATGATTTATCACGTATCAAATTATCAACGTATCTGATGCTATTCGTTCTTTCTTTGTGTTCATTTATCTTCAAAAATAAAGCGAGCGCGCACACACACACACACACACACACACACACACACACACACACACACACACACACACACACACACACACACACACACACACACACACACACACACACACACATGGAGAAGTAAGTTTGTATGTTTACAAACGGAAACCCCTTCATTCTTACACACACACACACACACACACACACACACACACACACACACACACACACACACACACACACACACACACGTACCATATCATAACCACTGCACCTCCGTCTCAACAGTTTGTGGTATTCTAAACAACAGAGGAAACAGTTACACCCTTTCTTTCCCTCTTACTCATCCACACATCCACACACAGCTCCCCCCTCACACACAGACACACACATCATACAACTCCACACCCACCCTCTCCTCACTCACAACGTAGTGGCATTTCTAAAACCAACCACAAACAAAACAACTACATAGCAACATACCTGCCCGTCCCTCCCTTTCCTAAAAACACGACAAAAAAATCAAAAGGAAGAAAAAATTAAAAGCACTGACCAGAAGAACAGTGAGCCAGGTAGGAGCCTCGGCGGTAGCTAAGCGCAGGTGGACTGGTTGAGACTGAAATCCCCCTACCTTGGTTCTCCTCCCTTCGCTGCGTAACTCTTTTTTTGAGCCGCGGAAATAATGGTCTGCGGAGGCGGGTTTAAGTTTAATAAGACCCCGTGATTAGTTACGAGGCTCCCGGACGCTGACGGTGCACGGTGGCGGTGGTGGTGGTGGTGATGGTGGTGGTGGTGGTGGCGGTACGATTGTGGGTTTCCCTGTCCCTCCTCCTGTGCCTCCTGTCCCTCCCTCCTCTTAGCGGTGGCTTGTTTAGTTGTCGAGTTTTCTTTCTCCTTGTGTTCAGTGGTTTTGTTCGAGTCTGTTTTGTTTAGTTTGTGTTTACGTTTCTCTCTCTCTCGTCTCTCTCGTCTCTCTCTCTCTCTCTCTCTCTCTCTCTCTCTCTCTCTCTCTCATGAATATATCTTGAGAGGTCAATAAGTACCAAGCATTACCTAATTCTCTCTCTCTCTCTCTCTCTCTCTCTCTCTCTCTCTCTCTCTCTCTCTCTCTCTCTCTCTCTCTCTCTCTCTCTCTCTCTCTCTCTCTCTCTCCCTTTTTAGGTTTTGCTTCCCTCCCAATTTCCTCTTTCGGTTCTCTCATTTCCTCTCTTTCTATTCTGCATCTCTTCATCCTCCTGGTCCTCGTTGTGTATTTCTCCCTTCTCTCTCTCCCTAAGGTTCTTGAATTTTTACCCTCATTCCTTATTCTCCCGTTGTTCTTTCCCCTCTTCATCCCTCTTCTCAACTCTTTCGTACAAGCGGCTTTCTCTGTTCATCCATGTTCCTCTTTTCCGCCTTTTCTCCTCTTCCTTCCTCTTATTTTTCCTTTCCTCTTGCTCCACTTCCTCCAACATTCACCCCTTGTAGCTAGTAGGTACATACGATACGAGAGGATGACAGAGAGACAGAGAGAGAGAGAGAGAGAGAGGGAGAGGGGAAAAAAAATACTTATTATACTCGCTCCGCCTCACAAAGACAAAAATGATAAAGAATATATACGTATACATTTTTTTTATTTCCACTTTACGAGTCTTTTTTCCCAAGCCGGCGGTGAGGTGCATTAAAGAACTCCTGGAAAAAAAAATACCTCATGTTGAAATATAGTCTAGAATCCTGTTAAGTGAGCGACGGTCGGCTGCCGCTCATGGGATACACTGCGGAGGGTTATTGTTTGTTGGCCTAAATTAGTGACGCTAAGACCATGTGGATTACTGTGGATTACTGTGCATTGCTCTATATTCAGACACCACAAAAATCAAAAACTTCAAAATATTAAGGGGCCGACGTGGTACAGTAGAACCATGCGTGCTTTGTGGTCCGAGGGGTCTCCAAGCGGACGGGTTCGAATCCTGTCCACGGTCCGAGTGTAGGTTGGGCTTCCTCACTCGGGGCAACGGTTTCCTAGCAGGTGGGCTTTAAGATAGGAGGTATCCCGAAAAAGTATCCCCTTTAGCCCAGAAATTCCCGTGAAAAGCCCACATGGTATAAAAAAAAAAAGAATCCCATAGATAGAGTTACGTTAGGTTTACTTTGATTGTATTTGCTTATTCTATTTATTTATCTTCTGTTTATTCTTATTTGTTAAAGCTTTTAGAGTCTGGTATCATTACTTCCAGAAACAGGACTCGCTTGGGTTCATGAGAGCATAATGAGGTTTGGTACGAAAAGATCAGTCTCTACCATCTCGACTACCAAAGATGACATTGTGTTGCGTTATCACACTAAACAAATCGAAATAAGTTGACGTGCGTATCAATTCTAAATTTTTCCTACATTACGTAATTTCTCTCTCTCTCTCTCTCTCTCTCTCTCTCTCTCTCTCTCTCTCTCTCTCTCTCTCTCTCTCTCTCTCTCTGTCTCATTTTGTGTTTCTATGCTAGATTAGTCCTCGTCGCAATCCACAAACACACACACACACACACACGTGGTGTGTGTGTGTGTGTGTGTGTGTGTGTGTGTGTGTGTGTGTGTGTGTGTGTGTGTGTGTGTGCGTGTGTGTGTGTGTCTGTGGAGTGCGACGAAGACTAATCTAGCATAGAAACACAAAATGAGACAGAGAGAGAGAGAGAGAGAGAGAGAGAGAGAGAGAGAGAGAGAGAGAGAGAGAGAGAGAGAGAGAGAGAGAGAGAGAGAGAGAGAGAGAGAGAGAGAGAGAGAGAGAGAGAGAGAAATTACGTAATGTAGGAAAAATTTAGAATTGATACGGTGTGTGGTAGCTCAGTGGTTAGAGCGCTGGCTTCACAAGCCAGAGGACCGGGGTTCGATTCCTCGGCCGGGTGGAGATATTTGGGTGTGTCTCCTTTCACTTCACGTGTAGCCCCTGTTCACCTAGCAGTGAGTAGGTACCGGATGTAAATCGAGGAGTTGTGACCTTGTTGTCCCGGTGTGTGGTGTGTGCCTGGTCTCAGGCCTATCCGAAGATCGGAAATAATGAGCTCTGAGCTCGTTCCGTAGGGTAACGTCTGGCTGTCTCGTCAGAAACTGCAGCAGATCAAACAGTGAAACACACAAACACACACACACACACACACACACACACACACACAGCAAGACAGCTCAAGTAAAGGCAGAATCAATTCC
>NC_059268.1:5661683-5664183 GCF_017591435.1 Portunus trituberculatus | reverse complement strand
TGGTGGTGGTGGTGGTGGTGGTGGTGGTGGTGGTGGTGGTGGTGGTGGTGGTGGTGGTGGTGGTGGTGGTGGTGGTGGTGGTGGTGGTGGTGGTGGTGGTGGTGGTGGTGGTGGTGGTGGTGGTGGTGGTGGTGGTGGTGGTGGTGGTGGTGCAGTGGTAGCAGTAGTAGTGGTGGTGGTGGTAGTAATAATAATAATAATAATAATAGTAGCAGCAGCAGCAACAGCAGCAGCAGCAGCCCAGCAGCAACACCAGCACCAGCAGCAGCAGCACCAGCACCAGCACCAGCAGCACCAGCACCAGCACCAGCATCGAAGTAACAGCAGCAGCAGGAATAGATAGATGTTTGTCAGGGCTGTAAAAGTGTGTTGGGCGAGGCACGAGGAGGCTGTGTTCGCAAGGCAGGGCGGCACAAGGCGAGGGAGCTGCCACCTGACAGGAAGGTCGATAACAAACATGCGAAAAAGAAACGCAATTGGAAGTTTTAGGGAATTATTACATTTTGCATTTTCTTGACAACTCCAGTGGCGCGCTGTGGCGAGGATAAAGTTAATAAATTTTGTTGTAATGTAAGTCATCAAAAATTTATGAGAATTTACTGGCACCGATTCTCGTCACATCAGAAAATTTATGTTCATGCACGCGCGGCGCGACCCTCAATCATTATCAGTGCGCTCACAACTTCAATATTGACTCAAAACACGAAAAAAAAGCAGTAAATGTAAACTGCTATCGATGAAATAAGCAAAGAAAAAAGTAAAATAAGCATAACTACACAAGATAATCGTTACATTCACCATTCCATTCTAAGCTTAATCATGAAAAATGGAACCAAATAAAAGAAAAAAAAAAAAAAACAAACAATGAAACAACCAAAATAAAAAAACTCCCCTAGAAAAAAAAATAGAAAAACCATTGAGAGACACGATACTCTCTTCATTAAAGGTGATGACGACGTGTGAAAGTATTCAGGTGACCCTTGATACGCGCCTGCTGCCGCTACACGTGTCTGGCGAGGGTGAAAATCTGATGGAGAGGATAGCGAGCGAGACCCACCATGCAAGACTGGCTCCGTTCATGACCTGGGGGTTCTGGGGAGGTATTGGTAGTGGCGGTGGTGGTGGTGGTGGTGGTGGTGGTGGTGGTGGTGGTGCCTCGCTCGCAAAGGAACCCTACACGTCAAGACAGAGCTAGACCTCCCTAGGGACCGGCGGTGTTATCAAGAGCATCATCGCCGCCCTTGATCTGTGTCTCTTCTCTCCTTCTCTCTCTCTCTCTTCTCTTCCCCTCCACCCCACCCTCTTCTTCCCAGCGCCGCCACACCCTCTTCTCTTATCTTCTCGGCGCCACGGGATGTCTGTGATTCTTCCTGCTTGTTTTTCATTCTATATTTGACGCTTGTATTCGTGTCTTCCTTTATCTCCTTTCCTGGTATAAAAACATCCACTTTTTCGTCTTATTCCTCCTCATATCATTTGTTTTTGTTTTTTTACCTTCCTTACCTTCCTGCTTTTTTTTCTTTTAATCATCCTATTCTTCCGCTTCCTCTTATTCTTCCACCTCATCTTCCTCCTCCCTTCCTTCCCTCTTTATCTTCCTCTAACAACGATTAAATAAACAAAAATGGCACTTTTATTCAATTTGTTTTCCTATTTTCTCGTCTTTTTATCTCCCAGAAAGCGGAGTGTCACGTGAACACCTGCTAAACATCACCACATAAGCTCACGTACCCTCCCCCTAGCAGAATGTACCAAAAATAGAGGCAATATAGTCATTCTTTTATGCATAATTTCAATCCTCATGTTTAGTTTCCATGTCCTTTTCTGCACAAGTCGTGAGTTTCCTGCCGGCGTTGAGAGAGAGACAGAGAGAGAGAGAGAATGAGAGAGAGTAGAATATTATGGTTTTGTTTTATTTTCTCTTTTTCTACCTCGTCGTTTCCTAGTAGTAGTAATCCAGTTGGCGTTCTCGTTATTGACAAACATATTTCTCGGTTCTGTGAATATTTTTTCCTTACATTTTTCATTAATTTTCTTCCTCCATATTTCCGTCATCAGAAAGTTTATCGTCTTCATATTTTCTCCATCTCCAGCTCTTCCTCCTGTTTTTCTTCTTATTTTATACTTAGTTCTCGATTCTTCTCCTTCTCTTTTCTATTCTTACTCTTTTTCTTTTTCTTTTCTTTCCTCGTCCTTGTCTTCTTCATTTTTCCTTCTCTCTTTCCACACTTTCCTCTTCCATTTCATCTTTCTATTCTACTTTTTCTTTGTCATCTCAACATCCTTTCCTTTCTTCTTTCTCCCATTCCTCCCTCTATCTTCCTCTTCCTTTCCCTCCTACACCGCCAGTCCTGCTAACTCTGCACCCAAACAAACTGCTACTCTTCCTCTTACTCCACAAACTTTGAGGCAGTCTGCTACCTTTATGTTTCCCAGTAACCCTCTCTGCCTCTCTCCCTTATTCACCTCCTCATCTTTCCTGCTTTTTCTCTCACATATT
>NC_059268.1:5611683-5656683 GCF_017591435.1 Portunus trituberculatus | reverse complement strand
AAATTCACTCACTTCTTCGTTTCCATCACTCACACTTGTACCAGCTCAGTTCTTTCCAGCGTTAGTACCTTGCAGTGCGAAGAAACGACATGAGAGTTTTACAGGAAAGCGATATGGACTGTCACTACACTGCGACTTCTATCCACGACTAGATGACAAGCGGCCACCTCAGCAAAGCGACATTTCATAGGTAAACTCCATCGAATTTTGATTGCAATTTGCTAAGACAACACATGGAGAAGGAGGAACAGGAGGAAGAAGTGGAGGAAGAGGAATTTCAAAACAGGTATGTGGTAGTGTGTGTACAGAATTAGTAGATAGGGAGATAAATAGTGGGAAAAGGAGTTACAGTAGGACGAGAGGAAGAGGAACATGAAGATGATAAAATAAAGTTGAAAATTATAAAAAAAAAAAAAACATGGAAGGAAGTAGAAGAGAAAAATGAAGAGGATGAAAAAGATGAAAAGGATGAAAAGATAAAACAGATGAAAAGAGGAAAAATATATAGATTTGTGTGAGAAAACTGAACTGAAGAGAGAGAGAGAGAGAGAGAGAGAGAGAGAGAGAGAGAGAGAGAGAGAGAGAGAGAGAGAGAGAGAGAGAGAGAGAGAGAGAGAGAGAGAGAGAGAGAGAGAAAAGAAAATAGAGGAAGAAACAGAGACCACCTAATCATGACGAAGTGTAGGAGAAGAGAGGCGGAAATTTACCCGAGTGAAAGAGACGGAAAAGCGGAAAAGCAAGAAAAGAAAGGAAAGGAAAAGACGAAACACTAACAATTGATACACTGGAAGACGAGAAGAAAAGGGAGATAAAGATACAGGAGGGAATGACAAAGACAGGAGGGAGGGAAGGAAGCAGACAGATCACACGAGGAAGGAAAAGGCAGCATATTTTTGGCATCCAGCGATGACGAAGACGAAGACGAAGAAACTGAAGGGAAGGTAGAGAAGACACGCAGATGGGCAGGTAGGGAGGACGTGAAATAGAGAGAGGGGTGTTCTGGAGACATGGAGGAAAGAATGACGAAAGACAAGGAAAAAAGAGGGAAGAGGAGGAAGGGAGAATGGAAATGCAGTTTAGGTGGAAAGGCGAGAGAAACACAGAGGAAGAAAAACGTGGAAGAGGAGAACAAGGGAGACAGGAAAGGGGGAAGATAGAAAGAGGAATTTGAATGGAGAATAAATGTAAAGGGGCAAAAGAGGAAAGATAAAAAAGAGAAAGGAAAGGGGAAATGCAAAGGTAGATAAGGGAACCAGAGAAATAGGGAATATAGATAAAAATGAGGCAAAAGAAAGGAGCGAAAAGAGAGGGAAAGAGAGAAAGAGAAACTTGAATGAAAATAAAGAGGAGAGGGGGAAAGAAGAAAGATGAAAGAGGAGTAAGAAAAAAATGAAAGAACATGAATAGAAGTGAAGAAAAGAAGAGAGAAATAGAAGGGCAAATATGAAAGGAAGGTAAAAGATAAAGAGGACAGGGTTAGGTTAGGTTAGGTTAGGTTAGGTCAGGTTAAGATAGGTTAGGTTAGGTTAAGATAGGTTAGGTTAGGTTAGGTTAGATTAAGATAGGTTAGGTCAGGTTATATCGTTAACACACACACATAAGATCTTTCACCATTTCTTCTTTCTTTTTCTCACTTTCCGTTCCATTTCAGTTCCTCGTTCTCTTCTTTACCTTCATTCATTTCGGCGCCGCAATACGTAAAGACAAAGCGCGTAGCAGTGGGAATTACGCGCGGCCATTAGACAGTAACTAACTGCCAACTAACTATCGCAAAGAGATGGAGGTGTTGCAAGGAACGGAAAATGTATGAGTCTGAGAGGTTTTCCAGAGAGAGAGAGAGAGAGAGAGAGAGAGAGAGAAGCAAAGAAAGAAGGAATGAAAAAAAAAGGTGGAGAGGATTTCGAAGACTCTTGGCAGGGAGTGACGATGTGTGTGCTTGAAAAGAGGAACGGAGGACACACTCACTCACTCACTCACACACACTCTCTCTCTCTCACTCTCTCTCTCTCTCTCTCTCTCTCTCTCTCTCTCTCTCTCTCTCTGGTGGCGGGAAGTAAAGATGGCTACGTAGATAGACAAGTTTTGGAGACTGTAAAATATTGCACACCCACAAGCTTTCGTATCCCTTCCTCGCCTCGCCACAAGATCAAGATTAGCTCAACATGGAAGCCCGTCAAGAACTTGGATGAATTAGCAGAGCAGGTGTACGAAGAGGAGAAACAAAAGAGTAGAAGGAGGATGGAAGGAAATGAGAGAAATTGAGAAAGGAGCGAAAAAAAGTAAGGTGGACGGAGGAAGCAATGTTAGAAAAGATATTGAGATAAAAACTGTAAGAAAAAATAAGAAAATCCGCGTGAAAAAAGAAAGAAAATGAAAGAAAGGAAAAAGAAGTAGGAGACGAAAAATTATTGTTCAAATGGAAAAAATAGGGAAATATGAAGGAAAAGAATAAAAGAGGAGATAAAAAGAAAGAAGAGGGAAGGAGGGAAGGCAAATAAAAGAATAGCCTTCATAAAAAGAGAAAAGGAGAGGAGAAAGAATTAAGATACGGGAGAGAAAGAAGAAAGGTAAATGAGGAACTGAAAGGAGAGAAGAGAAGACAAACAATGAACGTTCGAGTGAAAAAGGGAGAGAAAAAGAGGAAAAAAGAAACGGAAGGAGAGAATTGAAAGAGAAACTGATGAAGTGAAAGAAGAGGAAGAACAACAAAGAAACTGAGCGGCCACAAAAAAAAAGAAAAAGAAAGAAAGAGATGAAAGAAGAGGAAGAAAAAGAGAACGAGGATGAGAAGAGAGAAACGAAAGAAGAGAATTGAAAGAGAAACTAATAAAATGAAAAGAGAAGAGAAACAACAACGAAGAAACTGAGCGGCCAAAAAAAAAAGAAAAAGAAGAAGAAGAAGAAGAAGAAGAAGAAGAGAATAAGAGGATGAGAAAAAGGAGAGAAAAGAAAAAAAGTAAAAATATTCAGAAAGGAAGAAAAAGAGGAACATGTCAGAAAAAAGGAAACACAAAAAATAAAAAAATAGATAAAAAAAACAACGAATGAAGAAAAAAAAGAAAATAAAGGAGAGAGGAAGTAAAAAACAAGAGAAAAAAATGAAAAAAAAGAATAGAAGGAAGAGGAGGAAAAGAACGATAAAGAAAAAAATATTGAACATTCAGGAAGCGATAAAAGAGACAGGAGACGGGGAAGAGAGGAAAGAAGAGGGGAGGAGGAGTAAGAGGAGGAGGAGGAGGAGGAAGAGGAGGAATGGGAAGAAGGGGAGGAAGAGGAGGAAGCTTAAAAATACCACTCTCAAGAGAAGGGAGGAAACAGATGGAGGAGGAGAAGAAAAAACGAAGCAGATGAAAATGAAAGAGAAGAAGAAGAGGAGAAGAGAGGAGGAAGATGAAACGATTGGAAGCGAAAGGAGGAGAAGAAGAAGAAGAAGAAGGCAAAGGAAGGGAAGGAAGGAAAAAAGAAAGAGGAAGAGAAGAAAAACTGAAGTGATAAAAGGATAGGAAGACGAGAAGGGAGTGATGAAAGACGGAATAGGAAGAGAAAGAAGGAAGGGAAGCAAAAATGGTGAGGGGTGGAAGCTGAGGAGGAGGAGGAGGAGGAGGAGGAGGAGGAGAGAGTGATGATAGAGAAGAAAGATGAGATAAAGCCCAATAAAAGGAAGACAAGAGTGTGGATTTTTACGAGGTAGTGAAAGAGACTTAAAAAAAAAAGAAGCAAACATGACCAAGAGGAGGAAGAACAAGAACAAGAAGAACAAGAACAACAAGAACATGAGCAAGGAGAAAAAACAAGAACAAGAAGATGAGAGAGAGAGAGAGAGAGAGAGAGAGAGAGAGAGAGAGAGAGAGAGAGAGAGAGAGAAACAAACTTTTGCCTAACCCAATAAAACATGAAAAGAAAAAATATGACAATAAATTTTACCCCCATCAGTCAACACAGCCTATAAGAAAGCAAACTTTTAAGCAAAAAGAAAAAAACTAAGAAATTTTTAAAGTATCAGTGGAAATTGTAACACGTAGACCTGCTCTCTCCCTCTCCCTCTCCCTCTCTCTCTCTCTCTCTCTCTCTCTCTCTTGTATACCAGATCAACAGGAAAGCGCGAACAACGAGCGACTTTCCAGCCTGAATCAGAATCAATTGAATCAGGGAACGCCGGCAGTATTTCACGCTGGAGTAAGTGTGATGCGCCGCGTGAAGATCATGCACCCTCTCCCGGGGCTGAGGGGCGAGGAGGAGGAGGAGGAGGAATACGAGTAGGTGATAGGGAGAAAGCGTGGGTGTTGACAGTGTGAGCAGAAGTGAGACAGGAAAGAGGCAGAGGAAAAGGGTGAGAGGATGGGAGGAAAGGTGGTAAGGAAGGAAAATTGGAGGGTACGTGAGAGAGAGAGAGAGAGAGAGAGAGAGAGAGAGAGAGAGAGAGAGAGAGAGAGAGAGAGAGAGAGAGAGAGAGAGAGAGATGTAAGAGGGAAAGAATGGCCAAGGGCAACAGTAAAGATAAAAAAAAAAATGGTCCACTTAATCGCCAGTCCCCTTACAGTAACGAAAGACAATCAAAAGACAATCTCCCTCTTATATGAAATCTAGTCATAGGAAGTTAGAAATACAGACACAGGCAGGGAGTTCCAGAGTTCACCAGAGAAAGGTATGAATGACTGAGAGTACTGGTTAATTTTTGCATTAGGGAGTTGGACAGTTGCACAAAACAAAATAAAAGATCAATTTTAAAAAGTAAATTATATAACATTACCTTCATACATGCAAAACAAACACACATACATAGATAGATAGAAAGATATTCATTGACTACTAAATCACATCACATAGGCAATTTTATGTTGACAAAATACACGTGGTCCATGGTATCACATTGCAAATAAGTAATAAGGTGGCCCTACTGTCACTATCAGACATAAGATCAGACACTAAGACACAAACTGAAACAAATAAAAGAAGAGGTCCGCCGTGGTACAGTGGAACCATGCGTGCTTTGGGGTTCGAGGGATCTCCAAGCGCACGGGTTCGAATCTTGTCCTTGGTCCGAGTGTAGGTTGGGCTTCCTCACTCGGGGTAAGGGTTTCCTAGCGGGTGGGCTTTCAGATAGGAGTACCACAATAAGTATCCCCTTTAGCCCATAAATTCCCGTGAAAAACCCCACATTAAAAGGAAACAGAAATATATACACACATAGATGCAGTCGATAAAATTTCCATATATATCTGCATCTTAGCACCATACAGGCCATCATGATGCAGGTGTAAAGAAAAGCCTCTATCAGATTCACAAACAAGGTGCCACATCACTGTCCTACAAATCCCTTCATGTAATACCTTTCCCATTCTCTCTTTTTTCCCCTTCTTGCGCCGCACCTCACCCGTCCTTTTCATCTTTATTTTTCCTTTTTCCCTGCTTTCTTCCTTTATTTTTCTTTCCATTTCTTAGTTTTGGTTATCTCCTTCCCTATATGATTTCTTTCTTATTTTATTGTTTTTTTTTAAGCTTCTCTTCCTTTCTTTCTCCTTTCTTTTTCCTATCATTTCATACAATTCTGTGTTTACTTGTATTTCTTCCTTTTTTTTTCTTTCCAGCTGCATATTTTCATTCCTTCTTTCCTATTCTAGTCTCTTATATATTTCTTTTTATTTTCTATCCTTTTCTTTTCTCATTCTTCTTTTTTTCCCTTCTTTTTTAATCACGTATTAAAATTTTTTGTCTTTGTTACTCTTACTTTCTTTCCTTTCATAGTTCTTTTCATCTATCTTTTTATATATTTCGTCTCCTTTTCCCTTTCATCTCTTCTTTTCTTCCTTCTTTTTTATCTTTCTTGTATCATGTATTTCAATCCCTTACCATTATTTTTCCTTATTTTACCTTTACTTTCTCTCCTTCCACCGTTCCTTTCATCTATCACATACACCTCCTCTCTACACCACCTTCAAATCTTCAGTACATTTCATCCTTCACCACGCACAGGTACCCACTCAAGCGAGAAGAAAAAGGTAAAGAACATCGAAGTCAAAACCCCAAAAGAAGAAGCATATGTTCCTCAAAGTTAGCAGTGAAATAACACATCCGTTGACTCAGAGAAGGAAGTAAAGGAAGTTGCTGGCTGGCGAAGAGTTACGCTTAAGATGACCGCTCAGGATGGTCGGGGATCAAAGAGTGTTGGGGAGAATTACATATGCAGAAAAACTTTTGCCCCGGTGGGAAAACAACGAGCTTGCCACATAGGTACGTAAAATTCTCCAGGGAAAAAGTGAGAGAGAGAGAGAGAGAGAGAGAGAGAGAGAGAGAGAGAGAGAGAGAGAGAGAGAGAGAGAGAGAGAGAGAGAGAGAGAGAGAGAGAGAGAGAGAGAGAGAGAGAGAGAGAGAGAGAGAGAGAGAGAAAGAGAGAAAGAAAGAAAGAAAGAAAGAAAGAAAGAAAGAAAGAAAGAAAGAGAGAGAGAGAGAGAGAGAGAGAGAGAGAGAGAGAGAGAGAGAGAGAGAGAGAGAGAGAGTGAGAGAAAGGGATGTATAAGCTAAAAATTTTCAACGTAACTTTTTCTATAGGTGAGGTGAGAGGAAAGCCTACGTGATTGAAAATGCGTTTTGTTTTGTTCTGCCTTGTTTCTATTTTGCTTCATCATGAATATAGACATCTTTCATTCTATTATTATTATTATTATTATTATTATTATTATTATTATTATTATTATCACCATTACTATCGTTACTATCATCACCATCATCATCAGAATCATTACTGGCATTTCATAGAGGCGAGGACAACAATAGTAGCAGCAATAGTAGGAACAATACACAAGAGATGCTTCACTACAGACAGACAGACACCAATAAAAAAAATCAAACCAAACTAATGTACTGCACGTTACTTTCCCGGGGCCAATGACAAAACCAATTTCCTAAACACTACCGCGCCATGGAAAGGAAAAAGGAAAGTTGATACGTCTGCACATTAAGGAAAAAGTATAAGTGAACAGCACAAAGCGATAAGAGCATAGGCAGGAATTTTTGTGCCCAGAGAGAGAGAGAGAGAGAGAGAGAGAGAGAGAGAGAGAGAGAGAGAGAGAGAGAGAGAGAGACTACAGACATAATATGCACGAGAGCGAACCAGTAAATTCCAGTCGTCACACAGTCAAAATGAAAAGCGAGACAAAAAGAATACTCGAATGAAAACAGGAGAATAAACATTACAGGGAAAAATAGTGACTAACGTACACAAACACAGAGGAATGCACAAAGACACAAAATACGCACAAACACACAGGAGCAAAAACAAAATATATAAAAGAACACAGAGACGAAAACAAACACAAAAATTAAATTGCATGACAGACAGAAATTAGAAAAAAAAACAGTTCTTTCGTCTTCATTCATTCATTCTTTTTACACATAGGAGCCGCCGTGGTACATGCGTGCTTTGGGATCCCGGTCCGAGGGGTCTCCAAGCGCACGGGTTCGAATCCTGTCCACGGTCCGAGTGTAGGTTGGGCTTCCTCACTCGGGGCAAGGGTTTCCTAGCGGGTGGGCTTTGAGATAGGAGGTACCCCGAAAAATGTATACACTTTAGCCCAGAAATTCCCGTGAAAAGCCCACATGGTATAAATAAAGAAAATGAAAAAAAATATGCAACAGACACTTTTCTGAAAACTTCACACCCAAACTAATTTTTGACTAATTCTTTGGATTCTTTTACGGAGACTACAATTCAAGTGGGCTTTTTTTTCTAATATTTTTTTTTTTTGCCCTTGGTATAGATAGTTCTTCCTCTTACTTTAAAAAAAACCTCCTTCCCTTTCTCTTTTCACCCTCTGCACCTTTTTCTCTCCTACTCCTCTTTATCTTCCTCTCTCTCTCTCTCTCTCTCTCTCTCTCTCTCTCTCTCTCTCCACTTCACACCACGGGAAGGGAAAGCAAAGCCACCCAAAGCAATGACCGTGTAAGTAAGGAGCGAGGACTGCACGGAGAGGGAGGGAGCAACGGGACGCAATTCGACGCTACCTACGCATTCGGGGTGACTAAGTTAAGTGAGATTAGTTCGTCTCTCGCCTCTAGGGATAGCACGCGTCCTCTCTTCCGATCACGACCGCGGCACAACAGCACGGCCAGCCAGCGTCTCTTCTCCCTCTGCCCGCGCCCTGCCTACGGGGGACCGAGCGTTCGTTATGGAGTGTTAAGCTCACGTAATAAAGTTAAAGCCCAGTAAACCGGTCCTAATGAAACTGTGGCGGCGCGGCAGTTTGCTCGCAGGACGGAACACCCGGAGGCAGTTAACCAGGAGGGAGAGGGTAGCTTACAACCCCCCGGGGAGGCAAGGGACCGGAGGGGGAGGATGAGGAATGAGGAGATTACGTGAGAGAGAGAGAGAGAGAGAGAGAGAGAGAGAGAGAGAGAGAGAGAGAGAGAGAGAGATTGTCATACACAGACAAAAACATACATATAGGAAAGGAGAAGAAAAGGAGAGAGAAAAAAAAAGAGAAATGATGAACAACAACAAGGACAGGAACGAGAGTTGGAAGAGGGTGGCGGCACAGAATCACAAAGACAAAATAGACAATACAATAAACATGAAGAGTCACCAGACGGAGGAGCAAAGTGCTGGAGGAAATGAAAGGAAGGGAAGGAAGGAAGGGAGGAGCAGAAAACAGCAGAGAGGCCAAACAGGAGATGTAAAACGAGAGAGAGAGAGAGAGAGAGAGAGAGAGAGAGAGAGAGAGAGAGATTCAAATAAGAAACCTGAGACAAGGAGAGGGAGAGTTGGGCAGTCACGTGAAGGGGAGGACAAGGAGACATCACCAGAAGTCAAAGGGTCTCTCTCTCTCTCTCTCTCTCTCTCTCTCTCTCTCTCTCATATTACCAACTAAAAGCGACATCTAAAAGGGACGGGACATCATATTTCATTTTCTTTACCTTATGTCTCTGTTGTGAAAAGAAAATCATGTCACAAAGTAATACGTGTTGATGCTTCAGTCTCAGCCAACACTCAGAGAACCATTGACGTTATTTCTAAACGCAGAGATTACAAGTTGTTGTTTTTGTAAGGATGCAGAATTATTTTACTCATTCAGTACTTGGACGCATTTTTACCACGAGTTTTGGGTGTGATTAGACGATTTTGTTTACATTATGGAGGTCAAACGATTAATGGCCAGAGTTTTCACTATTTTAATCCCTCCCTTTAAGTTTCTGTAGCTGTATAAAATCGTCAAATAGTAAGCAGAATGAAGATGAAAACGCGTCGTAGTACTGAAGGGGTTAAGAGAACTTGTAGATATTTTTCTTTGCTGTGAAAGGATATCATATGAAATTCACGCGTCATTTATTTATTAGTTAACAGTAGTAGTGGGAAGTAACTATTCTTCTATTTGTGGACTATTTAAGAGACTAGAGCAATTAATAAAGATTTTGTATATGTATTTTTTGTTTGGTATGAAAGGATTATATGCAACTCTCGCACCATCTATCTATCAATCTACATGGAAAACTACTATTCCTCTATCTGCGGACTATCTAAGAGACCAGTGTAATGATTAGTAAAGATTTTGTATGTATAAGTATTTTTATTTGCTGTGAAATGATCATATGGAATTCTCGCACCATTTATTCTTTAGTTAACATAAGAAGTGTACGTGGAAAATTAAAACTGTTCTTCTGTTTGTGGACTATTTCAAAGACTATGTGAAATTAATAAAGATTTTGTATAGGTGTTTTTGTTTACTGTAAAATGATCATATGAAACCCTCGTACCATTTATTCTTTAGTTAACATAAGTAGTAGTAGGAAATAACGACGAAGTTTCTGTTTGTTTGTATTTCCTTTGTGTTCTCTTGCATTCCTCCTTTCCTCCCACCCGCACATCTGCATAATGACGCAAGACAGGTTGTTCTTGACCCTCCGTACTGGTGATGACAGCATGACACTTCTTAATTCATCTCGGAAACGCTCGAATTTACCGGACTAAAAAGTAAATAGATGAATGAATAGATAAATGAATAAAGTGTTGTGAAGTATTAATATGAGAGAGTTATAATTTGATAAACAGTAGTATAATATTATATCTATTAATTTTTGTTTCTCTCTCTCTCTCTCTCTCTCTCTCTCTCTCTCTCTCTCTCTCTCTCTCTTTTACGTATCTTTATTCGACCCTCCTCCTACTTTCGTCCAGTTTTCGTGCCCCTCTTGCCTCCACGCTACGCTCTGTCAACCGTGCCTTCCTGTTTGAGTTTTCCAGGGCAAGGGTCAGTCAGTCAGTGTGCGGCAGTGGGGAGGCGGCCTGGAGTACTCACAGCCTGTTCTGTCTCCCTTGTTCAATCGAGTCTTTTCCCTCTTACCGTCCCTACCCCAATGACTTCTTTCCTTGACTTCTTCAGTGGAATATTTAGAACTGCCTGGAGTACACACACACACACACACACACACACACACACACACACACACACACACACACACACACACACACACACACACGGCGATCAGTCTCAGTCCCTCTTCAAATTGACTGTTCGTTCAATTTTTTCGTTGACTTTTCCTTTCCTCTGTTTAGTCTCTCCTTTGCACTCTATAGAGCTTGCTTGATATGCTCTCTCTCTCTCTCTCTCTCTCTCTCTCTCTCTCTCTCTCTCTCTCTCTCTCTCTCTCTCTCTCTCTCTCTCTCTCTCTCTCTCTCTCTCGTGGCTGTTTCTAGAGAGTGTTCATCCTTAGTCCCAAGGAAGAAAAGGAAAGGAGGAGGAGGAGGAGGAGGAGGAGGACAAAAAAAAGAAAATTAAAGGTAGAGAAAAAGAACAAGGAAGAGAAACGAAAAACAAAAAAACAGGCGACGAAGACAAGGAGGAAGAGAAGGAGGAGAAATAATACAATGGAAAAGAAAAAAAGAAAAGAAAAGACAAACAAAAATAAAAGCAACACTCGTAAACGCAACACAGATCGCCAGCCGGTGCACCAAACCAAACCAAACCAAACTGAATCAAACCAAACTAGACAACACACTCCACGGCGACACTCACGCCCGAATTCAGAAGCGTTTTGTTCTCTCACCACGATTATTTTCAAGGGCCACAGAAATAATTAGCGATGTTTCCAAGAGTTTTTGGTGCAACAAACTAACTAAACCAAACTGAATCGAACCAAACTAGACAACACACTCCACGTTCATAGTATTCAGAAGCGTTTTGTTCTCTCAGCACGACTAATTTCAAGGGCCACAGAAATAACTAGCGGTGTTTTCAAGAGTTCTTTTCCAGTTAATAATGTAGAAACCTTGCCACTCTCTGTAGAACCATAAAAACACCTTAAAAGAAAAACTCGTATAAACTTAAATAAAGGCTCTTGAAATAGTGGAGGCGAGGCAGAGAAGTGTTTGAGAATACAAGCTTCAATCATAACTTAATGAAACATCACAAGAGTCAAAAGCTTGTGGAACCCTCGCTGCGCTTCAAACTCATCGGAACGCAACAAATAGGCGACTCATTAGCTACGCGTTTATAAATATGACTAATTGCCCGGTAAAGGTAAATATATCACCGGTAAAGCATGAAAAAAAAAAAACGCTCTCTCTCTCTCTCTCTCTCTCTCTCTCTCTCTCTCTCTCTCTCTCTCTCCTAGCTCGTTTAACGCGGGCGCTTTACTCTAACAAGACCGGCAAACTTCGGTCACGCACGAAAAAAGCAACGAACGAAAAAAAGGAAGAGTCAAGCAACTGTAAAAGAAAAAAGAAATGTTACAATACCTTTAAAAGTGAAAGAGTAAGGGAGTGTATGCGTGCGAGTGTGTGGGAGTGTGAGGGAGGGAGGAGGGAGGGAGGGCAAGAGGTAGGGAGGAATGAATGGAGGAGGGAAGAAGGGGAAAGAGTTTATCGGTACAACAGAACGCCAGCATAGAGTAAATTAAGTCAAAAATATCACTATAGTTACCATTTAAAAAGTGGAGAGGGGTGCGTGTGTGTGGCGCTGTGGGACGAAAGGGAGGAAAAAAAGGGGGAGGGAGGAATGAAGGGAGAGAGAAAAGGAGAAGTTTGTCGCTATAACAGAACGCCGAAAGTAGAATAATGAAAACGTATGTTACTACTACACTTGTCCTTTAAAAGTGGTAGGGGAGGAGGGAGGAAATGAGGAAGGGAGGCATAAAGGGATAAAAGGGGAGAGGGATGGATGAATAAAGAGGAGGAAGAGAGACCTTGCCACTTTAATAGAACGTCAAAAATAAATTAAACAAAAAAAGTACATTGCTATTTATCTTTTTAAAGTAGACGGGTAGGGGTGCGGAAGGAAGGAAGGAAGGAGGGAGGGAGGGAATGATGGAAAGAGGGAAGAAGGAAGGGATGGACATGTCGCTGTAACAGAACGTGGAAAGTAAATGACAAAAGAAAAATGGAACTATATTTATATTTTAAGAGGATACGTGGGACTGCGAGAGAAGGGATGAGAGGGAGACGGGTATGGAAAAAAGAGAATTGAATGAAAGGAGAGAGGAAAGAGTTTGTCACTGTAAAGGAAAAACAAAAAGTAAATTAAATAGAAAAAGAACACTCCTGTAGATCTCATTTCAAAGCACACAGATACATAACACAATTAAAAACGAAGAAATTTAAAAAACTGCAGAGAACTTAATAAAAGGAAGGAGAGAGAGAGGGGAGAACTTATCGCTATAAAAGTAAATAAAACTGAACAAAAATAGTATATAAAAAAGTAATTATAGTTGCCATCCAAAAGTGAAAAGGCGGGAGATGGAAAGGGATAAAAAAAAAAAAAAAGGGGAAGGCCGAATAAAGGGAAGGAAGGAAAGAAGACAAGACCGTGTCGCTGTAACAAAACACCTTTATGAACGGGCGGTCGGATAGCCACCGCCCAGCAAGCCCTCTGTTATCACGCGGCCCCAACATAGTTACCCGGTACTTCTAGCAAGGTGAGACGGCCTCTAACCCCTCTTCACCTCCCCTCCAGCCCCTCTCCACCCTTCCCAACCCATCCTCTTCAACCCTCCCGCCTCTCTCATCCACCGCCCTCGCTCCCGTCTCCCTTCACCGCTTCGTTCTGATTTAAATACACCGTTTCATTCGTGTCAAATATCCATTAAGCAGGAAAGTGCTTAATTTTCCGCCGCCCCTGATAACACTAATCGCCGCCGCTCCTATATTTAGCTCGCCGCGTCAAAAGGCTTGCAAGTGCGTCCGTCCTGGCGTTTGTTTGCTATGTTGTAGGTGATTTTAAGTCGTGGAATGACGTAGTAGTAGTAGTAATAGTAGTAGCAATGGTAGTAGTAGTAGTAGTAGTAGTAGTAGTAGTAGTAGTAGTAGTAGTAGTAGTAGTAGTAGTAGTAGTTGCTGTTGTTGTTGTTGTTGTTAATGTAGTGGTTACATATCAAAGCCTCAAACAGCTTTTTTTTTATATAATACTCTCTATCTAGTGTGTGTGTGTGTGTGTGTGTGTGTGTGTGTGTGTGTGTGTGTGTGTGTGTGTGTGTGTGTGTGTGTGTGTGTGTGTGTGTGTGTGTGTGAGAGAGAGAGAGAGAGAGAGAGAGAGAGAGAGAGAGAGAGAGAGAGAGAGAGAGAGAGAGAGAGAGAAATATAATCCGTCCACACTAATCTCATTTTCCTATACCCACGTGTGCATTTATAACAGCGACACGTTTGAGGTAAAAAAGAATATGTTCCCCCGTGTGTATGGAATTCTTTGTCCGCAACGCTCATTAAAACAGTGACGGAGGAGATCAGGCTACATTACAAAGGCTGGATACATACAAGTACTTCTAAATTTACCATCATATATACGCTGGTTCATATACACGCTGTCTGTCAGATTTCACATTTTTTTTCTTTATACGTCTTGTCATCTCGGCATTCTTCTCCTTCTCCTCCTCCTCCTTCTCCTCCTGCTCCTCCTCCTCCTCCTCCTCCTCCTCCTCCTCCTTCTCTTCTTCCTAGTCTATACTGAACATTTTTCTTTTATTTATTTTTTTTTTCTGTTGTCTGTTGGTAAAGTTTGTTTCTAGAGAGCCACAAAAGTTACCGGGTTACCATCTTCTTTTTTCCCATTTTGATGCTATACAGTGTTCAAATCCTCCTCCTCCACCACCTCCTCCTCCTCTTCTTCTTCCTGTTCACTCCTCGTCTATACTGAACGCTTTTTTTTTATCTATTCTCTGTTCGCAGGTTCCATTTTTTACCCCTTCAGTACCGGGATGCATTTTTAGCTTGAATCTTGAGTGTGATTAGGTTTTATTGACATTAGGAAGAGTCTATGGAGGTCAGAAGATTAATAGCTAGAGTCTTCAATATTTTAATCCCTACATAAATTTATAAAGCTGTTTAAAGTCACAAAATAGTAAGTAGAATAAATACGAAAACATGTCAAAGTTCTGAAGGGGTTAAAAGGACACAGAAGTCTACCGGGTCACCTTCATTTTCTTTCTTGTTGATACTCTACAGTCTACAATGTTCAAATGATCACTACAGCCATGGAAAACACAACAAAATTTCAATACTCACTGTTAAAGATAAGACGTTTGGATTATCAGTTTTATCTATTTTTTTCACTTGTTTATTTATATATATTTTTTTAAGACTGCTGTTCCCGATCTTTGCCTTTCCATTGTATTCTTTCTTTCTCCTTATATCTTATCGTGTCCTTCCGTCTTTATCTCTGGTTGTTTCCATATTTCCTCTCTCTCTCTCTCTCTCTCTCTCTCTCTCTCTCTCTCTCTCTCTCTCTCTCTCTCTCTCTCTCTCTCTCTCTCTCTCTCGAGTACCGCGGGAGTCGAGTTCCCACAGCCAGAACTCAATAGTTTTGCTGCCTAGGCTCTCTTGTTTCACCTCATCCATTCCCTCTAGTCCTCTTCCTCTTCCTCCTTCTCCTCCTCTTCCTCCCTTACAGCAGCATCCATCTACCCGTGCCTCTCCTTGGTTTCTATAGGCTGATAAAAGTTTTCTGCCTCGTATTCTTCGCCTCTTTAACAGGGATTATCAAGTCTTCCCTTTCAATCATGAAGGAACAATGGCTCACGGCGAGTTTATGAATTAGTAATGCAGCCATTTTCTACACGACTCGGTTCTCCAGGGGATGAATGGGTGACTTAATTAATAAAACGGGTCTTATTCTTCTTTCTTCGCCTCTAATCTTCTCGTCTATCTATTCGACATTCTTTCTTGTGCCTTCCTTGCTTTCTGTAAACATAATTATTTTTCTGCTCCTCGCTTATCACTTTTGCTTTGACAAATTTCGTACTTTTATTCTACTCTTTTTTTTTAGCCTTTTAACGTTCTAAGTCATCTAAGTGTCATTCTTTCCAAGCATTCCTTCCTTCTATCTGTCGAAAAAAATATCCTGATATACATCTTTCGTCACTGCTTCTAGTTTTTATCTATTTTTCTATCTATTTTCATATTTTAGTCCATTTATTCACCATCCCTCTCTATTCACCTACTTCTTATAAGCATAGAATACATTGTACACGTTCCTGACTTCTTTTAATGAATTTTACAACCTTTCACCTGCTAATCCTCGACTTTTTTTCCTTCTTTTTCCACCTCTACATCCATACACATAATATTCATTCTTTCCTGCCTTCCACAGCATCACAGATTTAGCTATCACACATCCCTACCCTTACTTTCCACCTCTACATCCACACACACCATCGTTCATTCTTTTCCTACCTTTCCCTGCCTTCCACAGCACCACACACTTCGCTGCCACACATCCCTACCCTTCGCATCCTTCGCCTCTGCTTCAACAAATTTCACAGCCTTTAATCTCCTCTTCGTCTTTCATTTCTCTCCCCGCATCCCTCCTTCCCTCTATCATCAAGTCAGTGGATTTCCCCCGAACGAGTCTTCATGTTTGTCCCTTAAATTCTTGATGGGGTATAATCAGCGTCTTTAAAACTCACACAGTAATAGTAGGGTAGTTGTTATGCTGCTCTCCTTTCATCTTCACTCGACCTAACGTATTATCCTTTGGTTCCTTTTTTTGACGAGAGTTTCCGACGGTCTAAAACTACTTAAGAGACTTCTGTGTGTCTTTGTTGTGTCGGCATCTATCGCTATATTCTCAAACCTTTCTGACTCGCATCTCGAATACATTCCTTTAGGTGTTGCTGAAGTGACACAATGCTTTTAGAGATTTTTTTTTTTTTTTTTACTATTCTCGTGACACAATATTTTTAAAGATTTTTTTGTTTTTGGGGGTGGGGCTATTCTAGTGACACTTTAACAAGATCTTTACGTTTCTGGCCGGAGAAACACTCTCTTGAAAACGCGGCTAATCATCTCTGTGGCCTTTGAGAATAGTCGTGGTGAAAGAGCAAAGCGTTTCTGAAAATAGTAATCAAAAGTCCTAGTAACCAAAAGTCCGGTGTCTATTGAAGTACGAGTTCCTGTTCCCCTCGCCAGGTCAGTCGCCAGTTACCACCAGCAGCGCCTACACCAGGAAGCCTCTAATCCACGCCGCTGCTGACAGGCGTTCCTTGAATGTCTGTCACGCATTCCTAGGACTCCTGCTGTCTCTCCTCCTCCCAATTCTCACTTGACCTTCTCCTCCTCCTCCTCCTCCTCCTCCTCCTCCTCCTCCTCCTCCTCCTCCTCCTCCTCTTCCTCCTCCTTGTCGTCGTCCTCCTTCTCCTGCTTCTCCTCCTTTCCTCTCTATATTCTCATCATTTTTTTCTTTCTCCTCCTCCTCCTCCTCCTCCTCCTCCTCCTCCTCCTCCTCCTCCTCCTCCTCCTCTTCCTCTTCCTCTTCCTCTTCCTCCTCCTCCTCCTCCTACTTTACCTCATCCTTTCCCATATAATAATCTCTTTTCTCTTCTTCCTTCTCTTCCATAATTTCCTTACTATTATTACTTTCCTTCCTTCCTTCTTGTCTCACTCTCCTCCTCCTCTTATTACCTCCTTCTTCATCTTCTTACATTACTTCATTATTATATTTTGTCTTTTTCTTCCTTCTCTTCTCATCGTACTCTTACTGTTACCTTCCTTCCTTCCTTCCTTCCTTCCTTCCTTCCTTCCTTTCTCTATTCTTCTCACCACCTTATGCCTTATTACTTTATTGCTTTATATCCCTCTCTTGCTGTTACTTCCTTCCTTCGTTCCTTACTCTTCTTCCCACTGTTCCTTCTTTCCTTCACTCCTCTCCTTCCTTTCCCTCCTTTTCTTCCCACAGCCGGTGCTCAGCCAACAGTCCCGCCTCGTGTGTTTGTCCACCTCTCCCCTGTCTGCCCCGCGGCAAGGCGCCACACACACCAGCGCCACACATACTCTCCCTATTTTGTGGAGTACTGTTACCGCTTGATTTCCTTCCGTCCTCCCTCGTGCCCTCCCTCCCTCCCTCTTTCCCTTTTCACCCGAAGACAAACATACTATACTCCCACACACACACACACACACACACACACACACACACACACACACACACACACACACACACACACACACACCAGCAGATTTCCGTTGGCAGTAAAAGGCCTTTTTTCGCATCTTCTTCTTCTTCTTCTTCTTCTTCCTCTTTCTTCTTCTTCTATCTACTCGTTTTCTTCGTCTTCATCTCTACGGCCTATTCTTTCTTTTCTTTTTATTCTTATCCTTTATCTTTTCCTCCTCCATGACTTCTTTTCTTCTACTTCTCACCTTTTTTTCACATTCCTCCTCCTCCTCCTCCTCCAATCAACAGAAGTCTCGCCTCGCCTCCTCCCCAGTCACACAGTAGCAAGGTAAGATCAGAGGCCGTGTTGTGTCACCTGAGAAGAGGCAGTGCCGTGAACACAGGACCTCATCCACTCCCCCCTCCCTCCCAAGAGCGCCGCCACCCTTCCACACTCGCGCTGTCCTGCCTCACCTTTCACAGCATCGACCGACACCGCGACACTTGAAAGGTAAACTGACTGAGGGAAACTAGACGGTATAGCAATGATGAAAATGGGAGAAAGAAGGCATGTTATTTACTCATTCTCTATTCAATCCACTCATTTATTCATTCACTCATTACTTCATTGACTCATTCTCTATTCACTCACTCATTCACTCATGTTTTGAAAAATGGTTATAATATATTTAAATGAACTTGTACATGTGCATCATTGTTGTTTTGCGTATGTATCTATGTATATGTATGTATGAATGTGTCTGTGTGGGTGTATACAGGCATGGCTAATCCTCTCTGTACTCTTTGAAGTGATCCTTACGAGAGAGCAAACTGTTTCAAAATACAGTTCACACACACGCACACACACGCCCGGTAGCTCAGTGGTTAGAGCACTGGCTTCACAAGCAAGGGACCGGGGTTCGATTCCCCGGCCGGGTGGAGATATTTGGGTGTGTCTCCTTTCACGTGTAGCCCCTGTTCACCTAGCAGTGAGTAGGTACGGGATGTAAATCGAAGAGTTGTGACCTTGTTGTCCCGGTGTGTGGTGTGTGCCTGGTCTCAGGCCTATCCGAAGATCGGAAATAATGAGCTCTGAGCTCGTTCCGTAGGGTAACGTCTGGCTGTCTCGTCAGAGACTGCAACAGATCAAACAGTGAAACACACACACACACACACAGGTACTCACCCAGCCTGTACTCACAAAGCCGGTCAGACAGCTCACCTGTAAAATAAAAGTCCATAATTAATACACGTACATACACGTACATATAACAGTAAACAAAACATGACATATTTATGCATAATAGTTACATTATTAAATTAAATTGTCAACACGATACAGTTACATAATACATAGAGAGAGAGAGAGAGAGAGAGAGAGAGAGAGAGAGAGAGAGAGAGAGAGAGAGAGAGAGAGAGAGAGAGAGAGAGAGAGAGAGAATAATATATACATACAGATGGATAAACAAATATAATTAAACACAAAGGCACGTCCCTATCTCTACACACACACACACACACACACACACACACACACACACACACACACACACACACACACACACCATGCAGTGTAGTGGTTAGCACGCTCGACTCACAATCGAGAGGGCCGGGTTCGAATCCCGGCGCGGCGAGGTAAATGGGCAAGCCTCTTAATGTGTGGCCCCTGTTCACCTAGCAGTAAGTAGGTACGGGATGTAACTCGAGGGATTGTGGCCTCGCTTTCCCGGTGTGTGGAGTGTGTTGCGGTCTCAGTCCTACCCGAAGATCGGTCTATGAGCTCTGAGCTCGCTTCGTAATGGGGAAGACTGGCTGGGTGACCAGCAGACGACCGAGGTGAATTACACACACACACACACACACACACACACACACACACACACACACACACAGAAAAATGCGGGAAGAGAATGCGAGGGACAAGGGAAAAACGAATAATACATATATACCGTAAGTAAAGGTAACCTGTAATTGCATTTTTGGCATGGCGTGTGTGTGTCTGTGTCTGTGCTTCTGTCCGCAAGAGTGTGTGTGTGTGTGTGTGTGTGTGTGTGTGTGTGTGTGTGTGTGTGTGTGTGTGTGTGTGTGTGTGTGCCCACCCTACCCTCTTCACTTCACGCAGCACCACCCACACCCTCGCCCAAATCACGCCCTGCAAACACAAGGGTAGAGTTCCCAGGAGGCTGCGAGGTCCTGCCACTGCCGAGAGTAAGAGGAGGAGGCTGATGGGAGGCTGGCGAGCTGGAGGGAACAGAGAGCAGAGAGCAGGAAAGAAGTCTATTTTTAAACTCTTCACTCTCTCACCACAACTATTTTCAAAGGCCATGGAGACGATTAGCCGAATCATGAAGAGTGTTTTCGCACGTTAGTAAAGTAGAAATAGTGTTAATCTGTCACTGAAACCATAAAAATAGCTTCAAAACCCATAGCAATTTCAACTAGAGCCTTTTGAATGTAGTGGAGTAGCGCTGGAGTGTTTCGGAGCATGGTCGGGGAGAGAGAGAGAGAGAGAGAGGTACATGAGTGGTGAGGGAGAAGGGAGAGGGGGAGAGAAGAGGAGAGGGAATTCAGGATACTAAACAGGGAATGAGACTGAGCTTGTTATGAGGGAGAGGGAGAGACGGGGAGAGAGAGGGAGCGGGTGAACTGTGGGGGTAAATATATGGTCGTGTTAGATTACCTGGGAGAGACTGACCCGCCTCTCCCTCTCCCTCTCCCTCCCTCTCCCTCTCCACCTGCCCTCTCCTTTACCCGTTCTCGCCTGAAACAATTTGGACTATTTCGAGTAAAAAGGTAAATTGTGCCTCGGAATGTGATAACCTACGTATTTTTGTAACCTATTCCCTAGCATTGATTTCACTCCAGATTGGCTGTCGTGGGTGTAAGACCGATGTGTAGGCGCTCTCTCTCTCTCTCTCTCTCTCTCTCTCTCTCTCTCTCTCTCTCTCTCTCTCTCTCTCTCTAGTAGTAGTAGTAGTAGTAGTAGTAGTGATTGTTGCTGTTGTTGTAAAAGTAGTAGTAGTAGTAGTAGTAGTAGTAGTAGTAGTAGTAGTAGTAGTAGTAGTAGTAGTAGTAGTAGTAGTAGTAGTAGTAGTGATGGTGATGGTGGTGGTAGTAGTGGTGGAGGCAGCAGTTTAATAGCAGTAGTAGTAGTAGTAGTAGTAGTAGTAGTAGTAGTAGTAGTAGTAGTAGTAGTAATCGTAGTCGTAGTCGTAGTCGTAGTTGTAGTAGTAGTAGTAGTAGTAGTAGTAGTAGAAGGTGAAACTAGATGGCAAGAAACGAATAATAGCAAAAGCAATGATGATGATGATGATGATGATGACAGTAATGATAATGACGACAATGGCGAAAGTGAAAGTGATCATGACGAACGACATTTGGCTCATAATTGTAAACTCAGAAATTGGAGTAGCTAATTGTCAGTAAATATTAAGAGTACGAGGAGAAAAGTGGCATTCTCAACTTAAATGATTGATTATGGTTGATCTCTCTCTCTCTCTCTCTCTCTCTCTCTCTCTCTCTCTCTCTCTCTCTCACATTCCACAGCCTCACCTTTCCTTCAGTTCTCGTCTTTCGCTAACGGTCAGTGAAGTGAATGACTAAGTGAGTAAGTGAGAGAGTGAGTGAAAAAGTGAGTGAATGAGTCTATGAATGAATGAATAAGAAAGTGAGGGAGTGAATAGAATGAAGGAGTGAACGAGTGAGTGAGCTGTTCTTTCGTTCAGTGCTTGCCTAATGTGCTGGTCACTAGTTCAAGACGTTAGTGGTTTGTTAGCTCTCCCACACACACACACACACACACACACACACACACACACACACACACACACACACACACTGTATCTGACTCATAGCTTTTTGTTCTTATGTAACAAAAATAGGATCTTTCTTCAATATGCTTTTCTACATCTGTCTGTATGTCTGTCTGCCTGTCTCTATTTGTCTGTCAGCGTACTTTTCTATCTGTATGTCTGTCTATTTGTCTGTCTGCCTGTCTGTCCGTCTGTCTGTCCCTTATGCTCTCAATCTCACTCACACACACACACACACACACACACACACACACACACACACACACACACACACACACACACACACACACACACACACACACACCCTCGCTATTAATTATTCACGCGGCAATGAATACGAAATGGAAATGGCGATGGAAAAATAACTAAATGCGTCGCTTCAATCTATAAATCCCGCACGCACGCAAAACTACACGGCATCCTTCCCCTCTAATCCGTTTATTATTTTTTTTTTCGACGATTCTTTACGTAATTACACATTTTTCCCTCTCAAGGTCATTACTCTCACTAACATAGCCTTTTTTTCAGTTTTCCCCTCACATCTCATTTCCGACTAAAACAACTTCTATAATGTTAGGCGTTCCGAGTGTCTCCCCCACTTTTTCTCACTCCATCCCCGGCCAACTACAAACTTAGTACAGTAAATTTCACATATATTGGGGTCTTGGGGTGTTCCTCTCATATTGTTCTTTTAGACAGGGTGGAATCAAAAGATTTTCGTCTTATCAAGTCTTCTCTTATGACTGACTGCCTTCAGCTTCTTTCTTGGCCTTACAATGTTGCATATCTTGTTATTTTTCACTGTTATTTTCATGCCAACTGCTATTCTGATCTTGTTAACGGCATGTCTTCCGTCCTCCACAGGTCTCATTGCACAAGACTTTCTTTCTAGTCTCACCCTTTTTCTGTCCACCTCACTGATGCAAGGGTTAATCAGTACTCTCAGCCATTCACTATCTCTGGTAAACTCTTGAACTCTCTGCCTACATCCTCTTCCATTAAAAATATACCAAAAATAGTGAGCTTAAATGAGTATACGGTATTTTTAGATCATTAGGGTGTTGTTGGTACAGGGACAAGAGCAGCGTCTCTCCTTTCTATAGACTCTGAATGATGCCACTTGTGTATGCTGCCGGCGTGGGATAAGGAAGGCCCCCAAGATTTTTCCCAAGCGTTACAGCCTCAATAGAGTATCGCTATGTGTAATGGAACAGCTGAAGAAAGACTCGATTCCCAGATACTTATAGTGTCTTGGAGCTTACTACAGTTATGGCAACCACTCTCTTGTACTACTACTTCAACTACTATTACCACCACCACCATCACTACCAAAACCAACAGTTAAACGCTTGTCACAATATTCGCTCTGCCTCCTCGTCATCCCTAAAACATACTCCGAGCAGAAGCAACAGACAAGAACGGTTCCATCTGTTTCTTGCATCTCAGCTTTACAAGTCTGCAAGTTTGAGTTAGTGGGGAGGAGGGCGCTGTGACAAGGCTTTTATTGTTGACTGCACTACAGTATACAGCGGGAAAGGCACCAGAGTTTATTAAAAGCTTGAAAAAACCGTAGGGAAAGAATGCAATGATATCTGGAACGCTGAGACTGTGACGGGAGGATAAACAGGGCTTTGTATATTCCTGGAAAATTAAGAGAAGAAGAAAAGGTATATACAGACCCGGTGAAAGTATTTTTGTAGTAGCGAAACCTGAATGGTGTTGGTAGTGAAGATAATGAGGGTATGATGCGGTGCGTGTACGTAGTGTTTGGTGGTGCTGCGGTGTGAGGGAGACAGGAGGTGAGAAGTGATTAATAGCAGACGTTAGCATCAAATTTATCAAGAGAAAGTGACTAATATCTTCCTGCCTTCCTTCCTTCCTTCCTTCGCTTTAACGTACCTTTCACTTCTGCAGTTATGTTATTTCCTCTCTCTCTCTCTCTCTCTCTCTCTCTCTCTCTCTCTCTCTCTCTCTCTCTCTCTCTCTCTCTCTCTCTCTCTCTCTCTTGCTACATCAATTATTTTATCATGAATGTATCTAATGAAACCAAATTAAGTACCAACAACTACTCTCTCTCTCTCTCTCTCTCTCTCTCTCTCTCTCTCTCTCTCTCTCTCTCTCTCTCTCTCTCTCTCTCTCTCTCTCTCTCTCTCTCTCTCTCTCTCTCTCTCACACACACACACACACACACGCCGTCGCTGCAACAGACACCCGTGCCGCCGCTGGTGCCGCTATCACTTCCCCACAAGCCAACACAGCGCTGGAGGAAAGCGACGACTCTGTCACAAGTTTATCGACTTTAATTGTGGGAGGAAAGACTGGCAGCAGGTATAAGAAGAACGCCTACTCCTCCTCCTCTTCCTTCTCCTCCTCCTTCTCAGCCTCCTTCCTCCATTCTCCTCCCTTTCCCTTTCCATCCCCCTCCCTGTCCCTCTTTCTTCTCTTCTCCCTGACTCTCCCTGACTCTTTAACAACATGTTTCCTTTTCTCCCCATAACAATGCAGCTTTCGTCTTTTCTCTTCCCTTCCCCGCTCATTCCCTTTACTTCATAACGCCGCCATCTATTTTCCTCTCCCCTCTCTCTCTCTCTCTCTCTCTCTCTCTCTCTCTCTCTCTCTCTCTCTCTCTCTCTCTCTCTCTTTCAATATTACTACAGTTTTTTCCTTCATATTCATTTTTCTGCTTCTTTATCCACCCATTTCTTTCCATTTCCTTCCTTGCAACGTTTCCTTCTTCCTCCTTTTACCTTCCCGTCCGCTTCTATCCCTTCCTCCCATCTCAGTCTGTTCGTGCAAACTCATTCTCCGCGTTGCATCAGCCCATTTTTTCCCCTTTCTGTCTAGGCAATGCCCCTCTCTTTCCCTTTACTCGTTTCCCCGCTGCAGGAAACTTGGGGAATCACGAATCCATGATTATTTCCTGGTGAGCGCTGCGTACAATCATCGCTTTCCGGTTTTCTCTCTCTCTCTCTCTCTCTCTCTTTCAGGCGGGCCAAGGCAGCGGGAGGATGCAGAGGGCGCGAGATCACCTGTCGAGGAGGCTGAAAGTAGGTAAGATTCTGTCAAGTCGTGATTCTAATGTGATGTGATGCGCTGTGATAAACTGTCTTTCTGCCTCTGCTTTGTTGCATGTGTGTCTGTCAGTGTCTCTCTGTCTCGTCTCGTCTGTCTCTTTCTCTCTCTCTCTCTCTCTCTCTCTCTCTCTCTCTCTCTCTCTCTCTCTCTCTCTCTCTGTCGGGATGAAACCAGCACTTTCTTTTTTCACAAATGCACCATAATTTGTGAGAAAAAACACTGAATCTCGGCCTGAATACCCCGCCTCCTCTCTCTCTCTCTCTCTCTCTCTCTCTCTCTCTCTCTCTCTCTCTCTCTCTCTCTCTCTCTCTCTCTCTCTCTGTGTGTGTGTGTGTGTGTGTGTGTGTGTGTGTGTGTGTGTGTGTGTGTGTGTGTGTGTGTGTGTGTGTGTGTGTGTGTGTGTGTGTGTGTACGTTCTCATTGTGGTCTCAGCATGTGAAGACAGGTAGGTATAATAAGTATATATAATCGTGTGTTGCGGTTTTCTGTGTGATCGCTTTTCTTATTACTCAAGGTGTGGTGGTGGTGGTGGTGGTGGTGGTGGAGGAACACAAGTGAATATAAAGAAAGAACAAACCTCGCCACACCTGTTGATTTTTACTATTCTATTCACGTGGGGCTTGCAGTGAGAGAAATAGAATAACAGGATTATACACATTAAGATTTGCGAGTTTTTTTGTGTGTTTGTTTGTCTGTGCGTGTTCTGCTGTTGCTGTTTTGCTTTTCCTTCGTGTTTATTATTCTTTAAGCTTCAGTGTTGCTTGTTCTTCAGTTATCCTCCTGTGAGCTCTATTTTTTGTTTATTCTGTCTTGTGTTATTGTTTGTGTTTCTTTGTGATTCACTGTTAGTTTTTTTTTTTCTCCCATTCTGGCGGTCTTCGTTCTTCCTTCTTATTTATCAGTTTTTCACGTCCATTTCTTCTTTTCCTTTGCATTCATTAGTGTTTTCTTCTTTTCCAGGTATACAGCCGCTACTCGCTCTTCCTTTGTGTTCCTCAGTATACCGGTAAAGAAATGAGTACGTGTAATATGTCGCGTCCAGAAGCATGTCCGTCGTTTCCCGCTGCGCACCAAACGAATGCAGATCGGACAGGGCGAGGGAATGTCGTTGTTATGAGAGGCGGTAGACACACAATAAGGAACGCACAAGAAGACACCAGTGCTCCCGGAGAGACGCAAAGAGAGAGAGAGAGAGAGAGGAAGAGGGAGGGAAAGGGAGATATGGAGAGAGAGAAAGAGGCCTGTGTATGATGAGGAAAGATTGCTCTCCTCTGGTGCAGGTACAGATACGAGGTCGCTTATTGCATGAATAGCCTGTGATGAACGATAGATATTAGCTTACAGCACCTTTATTGTTGCAAAATGTTGGGTATATATTTTGCAACAAGGCGGGTGCATGGGTGGTGAAAGTTAATATATATCGTTCATCTAAATGCATGAGGAGGAGGCGGAGGAGGAAGAGGAGGAGGAGAAGGAAGAGGAAGAGGAAGAGGAAGAGGAAGAGGAAGAGGAAGAGGAGGAGGAGGAGTAGGAGAAGAGGAGGAGTAAAAATGAGGATGCAGTGAATTTAACAGAAAGAGAAAGTACTTGAGAGAGAGAGAGAGAGAGAGAGAGAGAGAGAGAGAGAGAGAGAGAGAGAGAGAGAGAGAGAGAGAGAGAGAGAGAGAGAGAGAGAGAGAGAGAGAGAGAGAGAGAGAGAGAGAGAGAGAGAGAGAGAGAGAGAGAGAGAGAGAGAGAGAGAGAGGAGAGACCGAGACAGACAGAAAGAAACACGAAAATACAGACAGAACACAGAGACAGACAAGCATAGAAAGACAGACAGACACAGACAGACAGACAGACAGACAGATAAACAGGCAGACAGACAGACAGATAGACAGACACTCCATCACAAGTTCCTCCATGCATTAGCTACTTGTGACTCTCGTTCCACCCAAGACAGAGTTTGGCACAGAAATGGCTGTCGTCTATGTAACAGCCAATAAACCGCCGGGGTCTGGCAGTGGTATGAGGGGCATGTCTGGTTGTCGACACTACCTCGCCTCCTTTCCCCTCCCATCCCTTCCCTTCCCTTGCCCTCACTACTCTCATTGCCCTATTCCCTCATCCTGGTTACATCTCATTCCCTTCTCCTTCTGCTCATGTCTTCCTTCTCTCATTTTCCTCACCCTTCCTCCTCAGTATTCAGTTTTCTCCTTTTCTCATTTTCCTCTTCCCTCCCACTCGTCACATCTCATTCCCTTACCCCTCTGCTCATGTCTTCCTATTCGTCATTCTTATCTGCTTACCTCTACCATCTTCGTTTCATCTCTTCTCTCAGTCTTCTCCCCTTTCTCCTCAGTTTCTTCAATTTCTCTTCTTTTCTCTCTCTACTTTCCTTTCTTTTCTTTGTCCTTTTTTTTCTCAGTAATTCTCCTTGTTCTTGTCTTGTTCCTCCTCTTTCACTGTCTCTTCAATCTTCGCTGCATATCTTTCTTAATTACTGTTCCTTTCACGTTCCCTCCTTATATCCTAACTTTCCTATCTCCTTTCGTCCTTCTTCCCTTTCATTCCTTTACCCTTCTCTCCCTCCTCCATCTCACTTCCGCACCATAAACCTTATTTCCAGCTAAGACAGACCGATTTCCAGAGATCTATAACGCTGGAAAGTACATAATCTCAACATCTTAGTAGCATGTTTTCTCTCTTCCTGTATGCACACTCACGTTTCCTTCTCGTCGTCACATATTTCAGTGAAAGAGATCAAGCTTAAAATCTACAACAATAAATCTCAGTTTTCTCTTTATACACAAGTTTTCTAAGCCGCGTCTCGAATGAAGGAAAAGAAAGAGACTCGCTACCAATCCAGTCTATCAAACAGAAACTTGCATCAGAGTCGAGATGATCACTCTCACGACCTCCTGTCATCGCCTAGTCTCTTTACGGGGAACCAAGCAGGCCAGCCCCTTTTTGATCGTCATAAGCCGTCACTTACACCAGCGCAACCTCGCAGGCTCTCATCCGCAAGCACTCTTATCCCTGCCTGATGCTCCACTTCTTCCTCCTACCTCTCCTCCTCTTCCTCTTCCTCCTCCTCCTCCTCGATAAGAACACTGATCAAGAAGGATGAGTGAAAATACGGAATACATCGGTAGTGTGCATCGATCAGTATTTAGCAGTCAGGTAAGACAATACTGATCTTTGAATGATGCCACGAAGGAGAGTGTATGTAAAATGTGAGTGAGTTGTGATTGAAAGAAATAGATGCAAAAAAGAATTCCGTATTACGCCAGGATAAAAAAAAAAAAAGATAGAGTTTGTAAAGCAATGTATACAATAAAAAAAACTGAAAAGTACGAGTATACTGAAAAAATGTATATAAATTTCCCTACGGATAAGAAAAAAATGTGAAAACGATGAGATAAAATCCAGGCCAATCATAACACAGACACTCGCACGTGGCAATCATACACAAAGCGCCTTGTGGCAAAATGACAGAGATTGCACTGCTAACAAATAAAGTAATGTATATATTTTCAGGCAACAGAGCATGAGAACACACCGCCTACCAGATGTACCTTGCCTGATGAAATGCAAGTTTAATTTTCTTAGGAACTTTCAGTGGAGCGTGACCTTTGTAACTTTCGAGGTCATCAAACATTTCCCGGTGACTGGTGTTCGTTTGATCTACAAATTGTGCATAATTACCATAAAAACAAGAGAGAGACGTACAAATACACTTAGCGCTTTTAGTAGTATAAATGTCCTTGAACAAATGTCACACCTGGACCCTGCTAAGCCCTCTGATGCTGCGTAACAAAGCTGGATTACTTATCACTACAGCACAAGAGGATTACCAAGAGATTCATTATGCAATTCTCCAAAACAGTGACATAACAGAATCCTGAGAACTTCCTTTTTAATGATAACAATAACAATGATACCAATACTACTAATAATACTAATATGTATACTACTAATAACAATAATAAATCAAAAATCAATATCATTCCTTTTATCTCGCCTTTACGTCCAGTTTTCTCAGTCTAATGGGGTTGCGACGGTCCACAAGACATTCTATCTATCTAACACTATTTCCACTTACTAAGCTACCGTACACCAAACCCAACGGCAACAGGACATCCACGGCACGACAGCACCACCATTACTCGCCCCGACGCCTCTTACTGGGACAACATACGCGCGTCTCCATGCATACTATTATCCCAAGAGCGTCAGGAGACAATGCCCTGCCAGGTAACGTAGTGGTAATGGGAGTGGTGGTGGTGGTGGTCGTAGTAGTGGTGGTGGTGGTGGTGATGTTTAGCTGTACATACTCAGGATCTTGATGATGATGATGATGATTCTCTCTCTCTCTCTCTCTCTCTCTCTCTCTCTCTCTCTCTCTCTCTCTCTCTCTCTCTCTCTCTCTCTCTCTTTCACACGTTACTATACGTTTTGAGAAGAGAAAACATGAAAAGTAAAATGTAAATAATAAAAATTCACAGCCAGCACGCATACACACGAACACACAGCCACTCCTCTCCCACTCCCTCTCCCACTCCCTCTCTCCCTCTCCCTCTCCTCTCCTCTCTCTCTCTCTCTCTCTCTGTCCTGCTTGGAATTCCGTCTCACGTCCGCCATCCATAACACCATCTCTAAATTTCTCGCGTCAGATACTCACCTAAAACCTTTTCTACCCACGACCTCCTAAGACGATCTCCACTTCTTTTCTTTTTTAACAAAGGAGCTCAGTGAATCTTCTACCTTCCCTCCTTTCCCTTTCCTTTCCTCCTCTCTTTCCCTCCTTGTAGAATCCAATCCCATTACCTACGTCTTTCACACTCTGAATTCTCGCTTCCCTCTCCATCTCTCTCTCTCTCTCTCTCTCTCTCTCTCTCTCTCTCTCTCTCTCTCTCTCTCTCTCTCTCTCTCTTTCTCCTTCCATTCCTCAAGTCTCATCTCTGCTCCCTTGTCTGTCCATCAAGCGTGTCATTTCTTATCAACCCAGCTGTCCTTATTTTCTTCCCAGATCTGCCTCTTGGCTATTCCCTCCACCAATTTCCTACTTTCACTTCACTCTATTCTCGGCTGGACGTCTTCTCTCTCACCGTGCTTGGCTTCGTTCCTTCTAAATCATCGTAGTTGCCTTTTTTTTCTAGGTTTTTAATTAGTGTTAGTCATCGGATGTGGTTCCAGTGAGTGTGGTAATGGAGGAGAAAGTGAAAAGAACAAGAACAAGAACAGAAATAAAAAAAAACAAGAACAAGAAAATCATAACAAAGCAAAATATGAAACAAAAAAAGACAAGAAACAAGGAAAAAAAACTCTTAAACACACCACATTGAAAAGCAAACAAACGCCGCCAACCCAAAAAAGAATCAACCAAGACAGAGAACGTTCACCGTGTTCTTATCTTCGCACGTGGGAGTAGAGAGATGAGAGACGAGGGTGAGGAGATCTAACCATATGCAGATGAAAGAGAAGGAGTTCGTGGGGAGGAAAGAGCCGCAGATTGACCCAGCAGGCAGAAGGAAGAGAGGAAGATCAAGGAGAAGGTTTATGGAAGCACTGGAGGAAGAAAAGCAGGTAATGCATGTAAGGAAAGACACGTGAATAAAGTGGAGACAAGTGATTCTCTGATGATTTCCTACGACAGCAAATAAGTAAAACGTTTATAACTATTTTTTTTTTTCTACGCGTCTATATAGATTCAATACAAGACACGGAATAGAGGGTAAGGACACGATACTCTGACGATTTCTTACCAGAGGATCGGAAGGAACTAAAAAACAGAAAAAAATTAATAAGAGCAATTTTTTCACCAATCCCAAACCTCGCACATAAAAGGCATAAAACGATAGCGGTCCTTACGAGACGAATGGAATGAAGAAAAACAAAATAAAATCAATAAAACAGCAATTTTTTCAACACCAATCACAAACACCGCACATAAAAGGATAGCGATTCAAACTCGATTTTCCCCATGATGTAAGCAGCCATCAAACGCAGGGAAAGCAAAGAGAGAGGCGTCCCCTCCAGCCCCTGACATAACCACCTGTTAGCAGCCCTTCGCTTTTTTATGCCAAGATTTATCGCTGTCCCGCCAAAGTTCAGTGTAGCATTGCCAATATTTCACACCTAAGTTCTTCCGGGTTTGTATATCGATGTAATGTACTCTGTCTGTCTGTCTGTCTGTCTCTGTCTCTGTCTCTCTCTCTCTCTCTCTCTCTCTCTCTCTCTCTCTCTCTCTCTCTCTCTCTCTCTCTCTCTACACAATTCGTAAACTGACTTGATAGGGATAAAATATATACATAAAAATCAATACTGTACACACACACACACACACACACACACACACACACACACACACACACACAAAAGCAAGCACACACAGACACACATTCTCACAACCACTCTTACTCAATTCAATACAATTTACTTCCGTTTCCTCTGCCTCTTATTCCTCCTCCTCCTCCTCCTCCTCCTCCTCCTCCTCCTCCTCCTCCTCCTCCTCCTCCTCCTCCTCTTCTTCCTCCTCCTCCTCCTGCTGCTGCTGCTCTTCACTCTCACATTACGTCTTCCCCATCGCGTTTTTCTCCTCATTTCTTCCATCACCTTTCACCGCCACCTTTATAACCTTTGACCAACCCACCTCCTGTTTCCCACCCCGAGCACTCTCTCTCTCTCTCTCTCTCTCTCTCTCTCTCTCTCTCTCTCTCTCTCTCTCTGAAAACGGGAGGCGAAAAATCTGTTGTTTTACCTTCCTCGCATCAATTCTTTTCTTTATTTTTTTCGTCTGACGTTATCCGGAGCACAGAATATCCCAGAGAGAGAGAGAGAGAGAGAGAGAGAGAGAGAGAGAGAGAGCGGGGATAGGGGGAAGTTTACAGCGCTTGAATAGGAAAAGGGAGAGTTTCATTAAAATTGTATCTAAAGCTAAGATGATGATGAGAGAGAGAGAGAGAGAGAGAGAGAGAGAGAGAGAGAGAGAGAGAGAGAGAGAGAGAGAGAGAGAGAGAGAGAGAGAGAGAGAGAGAGAGAGAGAGAGAGAGAGAGAGAGTGTGTGTGTGTGTGTGTGTGTGTGTGTGTGTGTGTGTGTGTGTGTGTGTGTGTGTGTGTGTGTGTGTGTGTGTGTGTGTGTGTGTGTGTGTGTGTGTGTGTGTGTGAATGTAAACGTGAAGGAGCGAGAGGGAGGAGTGAGAAAACGGCAGAAATCTATACAAGACAAAAAAAAACATCATTCTGTGTGTGTGAGAGAGAGAGAGAGAGAGAGAGAGAGAGAGAGAGAGAGAGAGAGAGAGAGAGAGAGAGAGAGTGAGAGAGTTGGTTCAGATAAGAGTTGACTTGTTGCTAGAGAGAGAGAGAGAGAGAGAGAGAGAGAGAGAGAGAGAGAGAGAGAGAGAGAGAGAGAGAGAGAGAGAGAGAGAGAGAGAGAGAGAGAGAGAGAGAGAGAGAGAGAGAGAGAGAGAGAGAGAGACTTCCTAATACAAATAGACAGATAGATTAACACAGATACCTTGACACACACACACACACACACACACACACACACACACACACACACACACACACACACACACACACACACACACACACACACACACACACACACAGAGACAGGAACATAACAAAAAAAAAAGCCTGAACACCAAAACATAAGAAAAAGACTTAAAAAAAATGACAAAATAGTTAATGAAAGGCGAGATGAAAAAAGCAAGTAAGAAAAAAAAAAGAAAAGAGAGAAAAAGGTAGAGAAAGAGAAAATGAAAGCACACTAAGAGACAATGGTGAGAAGATTAAAGAAAGAGAGAGAGAGAGAGAGAGAGAGAAAAAAATATTAGGAAAAAGATGTATTTATAAAAGAGAAAGAGTGCGAGGGGAGGAAGAAAGAATGTGAAAATACGAAGAGAAGATTTAAAACGCAAAGTTGTAAAATATAGATCAAAGTAAAAATATGAAAGACATTAGGAGGTAGAGACAATGGAGAGAGAGAGAGAGAGAGAGAGAGAGAGAGAGAGAGAGAGAGAGAGAGAGAGAGAGAGAGAGAGAGAGAGAGAGAGAGAGAGAGAGAGAGAGAGAGAGAGAGAGAGAGAGAGATGTATACAAGGTTAGATATAAACAACTAAAAATAATAAAATCTTTAGCCAAAGGAAGACATAACGTTTGCCTTTGTACAAATATAAAAGTGAATACATGAAATAAACAGAAAGAAAAGGAAGGTAAAAAGAGAATCAAGATCGCAACAACAAAACGTATATCAAATTAAATGAAAATGAAAAAAAGAGAAAAGAAAAAAAAAAAGTTAAAAATAGGATGAAAAATGAAAGATGAGAGAATGGAATTAACACACTAATATAAAAACCAGTGGAAGTTATATAGAGAAATAAATTACCCGCTAACGTTTCCTTCTGGTCGTTTAGCAACACATTTTACATTTTATATATAGTCTCTTTAAGAAATAGAAACGCTTATGCACTTAACCCCTTCAGTACTGGGACACATTTTTATCTGGAGTTTTGTGTGTGTGATTAGATGATTTCCTTGACTTTAGGAAGGGTGTATGGAGGTCAGAAGATTAATGGCGACAGTCTTCACTATTTTAACCCACCACATGTATTTCTGAAGCTGTAGAAAATTACGAATCGTCTCCAGAATGAATAGGGAAACGTGGCACGGTACTGAAGGGGCTTAAAATAATACTTGTGTTCTTCAATGCATCATTTGTACAGTATAACAACATCTGTGTATATTAATGTGTCTGTGCAGAAATGCCTATACACCTTATAACAATACCAATGTACGGTATGATAAAGCCAATGTACAATGATTATATTAATGCTTGCATATAGTAACAAGTAATGATAACATTTACGCAAGACATGATGCTGTTACTTACCACTATATGATATGTCTATATGATATTACTAATCCTAGGTGAGATACAATACTGTCTATGTAAGATTATATACATGTCTATCTACAGTTTGGCAAGTGTCACACAATAATTCCATCTTACACGAGGCGAGGAAGCATCACTACAATGCCTAGGTGAGATACAATACTGTCTGTGCACGCTATAACAATGCCTGTGTAAGATTATATGTATATGACTATCTACGGTCTGCCAAGTGTCACACAATAATTCCATCTTCACGAGAGAGGGAAGGAACATCACCACCATACTCAGCAAACTTCGTCGAGCATCTAAGTAAATAAAAACCCAAACTTTTACAACTCCCCTGTGCACCAAATCATGCCCATGGAGGGATGTGAAGCGAGTCAAAAACACAAAAGTTAAAACTGACTGAGAGTTGTATAAAGCCAGTACTTCGCTATTCTTTTTTTTCAGTTTCTCTCTTTGTCTCTCCATCCTGTCGTGGCGGTTTAGTCGAGTCCAGTCCGGCACAGACGGATCAACCTAGGAGCTCCTCTTTGCAGTGCTTCCTCTCTCCTCCTCCTCCTCCTCCTCCTCCTCCCATCTTCCCTCCTACTGTGTTATTGATAGGAAGATACCCAAGGCGACGTAACGAAGATCTACCATTGGAAAATAAAAATTGCTATATGGAATACACGAGAAAAAAACTGAAAACTGGCTAACTGCATAGAAAACTGTTAATCATCAGGAAAAAAATATTTACTTTTTTTTTTTTTTTTATGTCCTGGTCTATAGCGCCTGTAGGTTTCCTTGAAGAGTATTGGAAGCGCTGTTAAGATTCCACCCATTAGTGGCGCAGGCAATTTTATTTAGAGTGGTACCCATATTAGGGCCCATATCACCACCTAGAACCTGGGTATCATGGTGACATGTAGGTAACTTTAAACCAATCGACAAATGGCAAAGTTTCAAAGCAATATGTGGTAAGATTCGAAGCTACGCGTGGACGTCTGCCCGATCCCACGCTCACCACCTTATCCACTACGCCATCGCCTTCCTATTCGATCTTATACTACGTTAGATCTTTCTTTCATTAGTACTGTGTTAATATGAATGTTGTATGTACATGTGTCTGAGATGAGGGTTTCTCTCTCTCTCTCTCTCTCTCTCTCTCTCTCTCTCTCTCTCTCTCTCTCTCTCTCTCTCTCTCTCATTCAGTCCAAGATAGATTCAAACTTTAGGAAATGAGCAGTGTAGGAATGCATATCTCGACTCTCATCGCGCTCCCACATAAACTTTTCTCATTACTACTTATCCTACTGGGTTTTTTTGCACTTTTTCCTGCTCACGCACTTGGAGGCAATACATATACGAACAAAAATCGTGAATCTCGAAGTAAAACATAAAAAAATGAAACTATGATTTTTTTCTGAGGATATAAAGATGAGGAGGAGGAGGAGGAGGAGGAGGAGGAGGAGGAGGAGGAGGAGGAGGAGGAGGAGGAGGAGGAGGAGGAGGAGGAGGAGGAGGAGGAGGAGGAGGAGGAGGAGGAGGAGGAGGACAAGGAGGACGAGGAGGAAGAAGGAGGAGGAGGAGGAAGAAGGAGGAGGAGGACAAGGAGGACGAGGAGGAGGAGGAGGAAGAAGGAGGAGGAGGACAAGGAGGAGAGGAGGAGGAGGAAGGAGGAGGAGGAGGACAAGGAGGACGAGGAGGAGGAGGAAGAAGGAGGAGGAGGACAAGGAGGACGAAGAAGAAGAAGAAGAAGAAGAAGAAGAAGAAGAAGAAGAAGAAGAAGAAGAGAGAGAGGAAGAGAAGAAGAAGAAGAAGAAGAAGAAGAAGAAGAGGAGAAGAAGAGGAGGAAGAAGAAGAGAGGAGGAGGAGAGGAGGAGAGGAGAGAAGGAGAAGGAGGAGAGAAGAAGGAGAGGAGAGGAGGAGAGAGGAGAAGGAGGAGGAGAGAGGAGGAGGAAGGAGAGAGAAGAGGAAGAGGAGAAGAAGGAGAAGAAGAAGAGGAAGAGAAGAAGAAGAGAAGAAGAAGAAGAAGAAGAAGAAGAAGAAGAGAAGAAGAAGAAGAAGAAGAAGAAGAAGAAGAAGAAGAAGAAGAAGAAGAAGAAGAAGAAGAAGAAGAAGAAGAAGAAGAAGAAGAAGAAGAAGAAGAAGAAGAAGAAGAAGAAGAAGAAGAAGAAGAAGAAGAAGAAGAAGAAGAAGAAGAAGAAGAAGAAGAAGAAGAAGAAGAAGAAGAAGAAGAAGAAAGAAGAAGAAGAAGAAGAAGAAGAAGAAGAAGGAGGAGGAGGAGGAGGAGGAGGAGGAGGAGGAGGAGGAGGAGGAGGAGGAGGAGGAGGAGGAGGAGGAGGAGGAGGAGGAGGAGGACAGCATAGAAAAGGATATGAAAAATAAGCGCAGGAGGAGGAGTGAAAGGAAGACAACAACGAAGAAGAGGAAGATGGAAAAAGTGAAGGATAACGGGGAGAGGAAAAAAAAAACGGAAAATAAGAACAAGAATAACTACGACGAGAATGATATATATATTTTTTTTCCTGAATCTCACTCTTCCGACATAATGAGCGAGCCTCAGTGAGCAATGCCCTACGGAACCCTCAGCCCTAAGCCTCTGCAGCTCGTGATAGTCTTCCCGCTGACCAAAGAGAATAAATCATGTTAAGAAAGTGGGGCAGTGTTTACATACGTTCTCCACTTCGCTAATAAGGAGTCTTAAGAAAGAGGAACGTTGAGTGTTTTGAAAAGTGTAGACATAAAAGGGATCTTGCACGAAAAAAGCAAACAAGTGTCTAATTACATACAACAAATAACAACATCCACAGCGGAATAGTCACGTCATCCATACTAATGAAGAAAGGAACGCAGGGACTTTTAACTACAGACGTGAATACAGAATAGGGAGTCAAAACTAATTCTGAACAGAAGAAAGAGACGACACATCAGACGCGAGGCAGACATAATTAACCGAGATATTATTCCTTGCCACATACCATTGCCACTGCACCACAACGCCAGCTAACCCAGTGGAAAGAGACGCAGACGAAGGCTTGATTGACGCTCTGTTGCGAGAACGAACTTGCTATAAATGTGTGAAAAATTAAAACTGTAGAATTATTTTGACAGTATAGAAAGACACTAACATATAAACGGTTTTGCTTATCACTCAGGCTTATACTGGAGTCTTATCAGTAGTATGAGTGTCTCCTTACTCTTCTGGTGCTCTGGAGAGAAGTCACCACAGAGCATCACCAAAGAGCATCACCACAGAGCATCACCAATCTTACTATCTCCTCCTCATCTCTCACATGTTCTCCTTCAAAGCTCCCCATAAACATTCCCTTTGGTCTTCCTCTCTTCTCTGTGCTTCCTTCTCTACACTGACTCATCTCCCCATGCTCCCCTAGTCTCACGTATCTATCTTTGTCCACTAACTGACGTGTACCTGTCCTGTCTCTTTAATATACATGATTTTTCCGATTCTTTCCAACTTCACTGTAAATTATGCGGATGATTTATCAGTGCTAGATGGAATTCCTAACTCACAAAGCTCTCGGCCCTCCTCCCCTCTTCCCCATCCGACGGCACTGCTATTTGGCGAAGGAAAACACTAATTAGGGAGCTTGTGAAAATATAATTAGCATAAATTATCGAAACTGTTTGGGAGCATAAACAGACGGGATTATTAAGGGAAGCGTAGGAAGGGACGTGCGCAGGGAACGATATAGACAAGGGGAATATTGGAAGGAAACCAAGGAAACACCGCACAGGTAAACACTACAGAGGCATGGGATACACTCTCTCTCTCTCTCTCTCTCTCTCTCTCTCTCTCTCTCTCTCTCTCTCTCTCTCTCTCTCTAAGGAACATTTCTTTTGACATTATATCTGATAATCACAAAGAAAATATGAATAATCACCACAACTATAAAACTTTCAATGCCACCACCATTATCATCATCACCAGCTACCACTATCACTATCACCACTATTGTCACTGCTTCCCCTCTCATTATCACAACCATCACTGCAACGCGGCACAAACAAAACCTTTGCTGACAACAACAATACAGGCATCTGCTCGAGGCCACAAGACAGAGGACAAACCCAAATAAGAATGACAAGAAGCCAAAGTACAAAAATAAATAAGAAGGATGACTGGGGATTTATTACCGAGACAAAACAACATCAATATCTGTAACGCTCCTAAGATCAGTAGATATATTAAACCATAACAAAAACGTACTATAGTAGATAAAGAGCCGCTGGTATGTGGAGTATAAACACAAGTATGATCTCTACGACATTCCATAGCACAAGACACTCACACAGACAGTCGATTGTTGAAGGACAAGAGACAGACAAGAGAACAGATCATCACTGATATAATGACAGCAGGCGACAGGAAAAAAAAAAAAGTGGAGGATGAATGGATGAGAAGAGGGAAGAGACAAATATAAACACACAGATACATACATGCACACACAAGAATACATACATGCATATAGATAGATAAGACTGAGTGAATGAATGATTTTTGATTAACAAATAGATAAATATATACATAGATACACATATACATACATACACACAAACAGACAGACAGACAGATGTAAGGGACAAAATAAAACTGAAAGAAAATATGAAAGAACAATCTTGAGTGCTTTCCATTTTAGCCTCAGCCCAACTCGGCCCATCCCAGCCCAGCCCACTCACTGCGTCAGACAAACGAAGAGAAGGAAGGAACAGGAAGAGGTAGAGAAAGAGGAAGAAAAAGAAAAAGAGGAGGAGGAAGACCAGGAGGAGGAGGAGGAGGAGGTAGTGCCCGTTCCGCTACCGTCCAGGAAACGACACTCACAGAAAAGAATGAGATAAAGAGAGCGAGGAAGAGAATGAAGGGGGGAAGAAAGAGTTGAGAAAGTGTAGAACAATTGCACCTATTACACGTTCTTAATTCACAACATCCTCCTCACGAAGATAAGGCGACGGACACGGTTCTTTGCCTCCTCTTCCTCTTTACCTCCTCCTCCCCTTCCCTTCCTCCTCCTCCTTAGCTTCCTTTCTCTTTCTCTTTTCTCGCTCTCTCTCTATCTTTCATACCCTCCCTTCCAACCTTTCTCCTTTCCTCCCTCCCTGGAAACATAGCCAATCTTTTTCGCTTCTTTCCTCCTCCTCTCCTGCCACCCATCCTCCTCCTCCACCTCCTCCTCCTCCTCCGTGCAGAGAGAAAGTTTGACGAAGGACCGTTCTCTTATCTCTCTCTCTCTCTTTCTCTCTGATTCTCTTTCTCTTTCTCTCTTTTAGGTTTTGTTTTCCTATTTTTTCAGCACCTTTTGTTTTCTGTCCTTGTGGTTTCATACTAATGACAAACTGACTATTCTTGTCTTTTGCCTTTGTTTTCTTTTTTTTTTTGAAGTTTAGCCAATACGTGTGTGTGTGTGTGTGTGTGTGTGTGTGTGTGTGTGTGTGTGTGTGTGTGTGTGTGTGTGTGTGTGTGTGTGTGTGACCGGACAAGCAATTTAAACACAAGATGACCAAGACCAAGACCAATACTCTCTCTCTCTCTCTCTCTCTCTCTCTCTCTCTCTCTCTCTCTCTCTCTCTCTCTCTCTGAAGCTATCTCTCACTCCCTCATGGCACAATCTTCGGCTTATCGCTCCCAGCAGATGTCGTGTCCTTTATCATAAATTTATCTCGATCGTTATCTAGACTACGTTCTTTTTTTTTTAGGTTCTTGTCAGGTACATGTCCTACAAACTCTCGCACGTTCGTTGGAGTTGTTAGTTCTTGCTCTCTTTCTTCGTGTGTGTGTGTGTGTGTGTGTGTGTGTGTGTGTGTGTGTGTGTGTGTGTGTGTGTGTGTGTGTGTGTGTGTGTGTGTGTGTGTGTAGCGGGGAAATACCTACACATATACATACACATACATAGCACATCAAACTGTCTTTATTTGCTTTTTATTTTATTTTTCCATTTTTTTATGCATTTTTTTTTTATTCTTCATCCTTTTTTTTTTCTTTCTTTTGGTCCACGTCAGTCCATGAAGTTATTTTTATTTTTCATTTTTTTTTTTTTACTGTAAAATGTCTTAATTATTTTATGTACCAGTATATTCTATGCATACTAACTGACCGTGGAAATTAATAATGTCTTAATTTCAAATCTCCCTCTCCTCTCTCTCTCTCTCTCTCTCTCTCTCTCTCTCTCTCTCTCTCGTACATCCTTCTTAAAACAAATCTCATGGAGCTTTGTTTGTTCACGTGTTCGAAGGAAACGGCTGAGAATGCACGCTCTCTCTCTCTCTCTCTCTCTCTCTCTCTCTCTCTCTCTCTCTCTCTCTCTCTCTCTCTCTCTCTGACAGGCGCTATGAAATTCATTATGGCCTCTCATTACTTATGGAAACAATCAGTGCCTGTGCTGTACGAAATACATGGTGTGCTGCTGCTGTTGCTGCTGCATGCACTCGTGTATACTGGCTTGGGTGAGAGTATTAGTAGTAGTAGTAGTAGTGGTGGTGGTGGCAGTGATAGTAGTAGTAGTAGTAGTAGTAGTAGTAGTAGTAGTAGTAGTAGTAGTAGTGATGATGGTAGTATCAGTAATAGTAGTTGTTGTTGTTGTTGTTGTTGTTGTTGTTGTTATCGTCGTTTTTGTTGGGCAGCAGCAGCAGCAGCAGCAGTAGTAGTAGTAATAGTAGTAGTAGTAGTAGTGGTTGTCGTGATCCTGACACAGTAACGGTAGATTACAACAACAAAAACCATACAGTAAGCAGTCATACCGAGAAACTCACACTGATGACAATGACGCCACACAGAGAGAGACCCAGAAAGAGCGACAGAGATGGAAAAGGTCAAATACATCGCCCTGCAAGATGACGAGGGTTTAGCAGTGATCCGCAATGCGCCCTGCCTGGTTTGGTTATCTTCCCTGACACGAGGAAGAAAGAGTCAAGAGAGGAGACGGGAAGGGACGGGTCTGGTGTCAGGTGTAAGCTCCAGGGAGGCGACGTGAATTGGCCGGGCTCTGATGAGGAGGCACAGGCATGCAACCTAACCCCGTGTGTGGCTGTGTGAATCTGGGGCGAGGGAGGGAAGGCTGGGTGATGCGTAGAGGGAGACTGGGGAGTATATATGAACACAAGACCTACACATAATCACAACGCCGTGTGTGGTGGTGTATGTGGAGTGAGAAAGAAAAGGCTGGGTGAGAAACATAAGAACATAGAAAATAAGAAGTCGCCAGGCCTACATGTGGTAGTCACTGTATGAAGCACACCCATCTGTTTCCACCTGTCATTCCCTCCAGTGAGTTTATAAATGTTCAAGTAGGTAGATAAATAAATAAATAAGTAAATGACACGTAAATTCATGGAGAGAGAGAGAGAGAGAGAGAGAGAGAGAGAGAGAGAGAGAGAGAGAGAGAGAGAGATTTATCATGAATGGAGCTTTGTTGAACGTTAAGATACTAGTACTACCGACATATTAAAACGGGAAACTGCAGTGATGATGATGATGATGATGATAATTTTCTATACACATTTTTATGACTTTTGTATATAGAAAACATGGTTCCTACTCTCTCTCTCTCTCTCTCTCTCTCTCTCTCTCTCTCTCTCTCTCTTCACGTGGTTAGTTTTCTTAATGAAATTTCTCCACCTTGGCACTAAATTTATAAGGCGAGGCAGAGTGAGTGTTCGCTGCCACTTTTCTTCATGACCCGCCACAGAAAGGAATATTAAGCGAGAGAGAGAGAGAGAGAGAGAGAGAGAGAGAGAGAGAGAGAGAGAGAAGGAAAAAGATACAACCATCCGCTCACCACATACACACACACACACACACACACACACACACACACACACACACACACACACAAGGACAAATCTAAAAGGATTATTGAATTTGCTCGTAACTTGTACAGTTTTCTTTGCCCAGCGGCAGTATGAGAACATTACTTTTATTTCTATTTCGCTCGCTTTCCTTTCCTTTCCTTTTCCTTTCCGTTCTTCCTTCCTACGTGTAAATAGACGTAGCTTTTGTAACAGACGGTGAGTATTGAGAGAGAGAGAGAGAGAGAGAGAGAGAGAGAGAGAGAGAGAGAGAGAGAGAGAGAGAGAGAGAGAGAGAGAGAGAGAGAGAGAGAGAGAGAGAATCTACACATAACATGAAATACGTGATTCTCTTAGGAAAAAAATTAAAAACCAGACGTTGCAAAAATCTAACCGTGAAATACTATTCTCTAAAATGAAGAAGAAAAAAGACAAGACGAAGAAGTAAAGAAGAAATAGGCGTAGAAATAAAACAACAACAAAAATAAGAACATCATCATCTTTACTATCCACCACAGCAAGTACGTACGCACAAACACCAAACCTCAAGGGCGCCCTATACAAAAGCGCGGATTCGAAAAGATTAACGAGTTCGAAACTCACCCTTAATGCAGTTACAAAAGCGCGCCAAGAATATTCCCTATGACTCGCTATTTCAATAAGTTTCGTTTGGTGTGTCTTAATGATTCACAAAGTGTTCACTGTTGTTGTAGTCGGTTGATTCCACCTTGATCAGGGGTTCTCAACCTGGGGTACGCGTACCCCAGGGGTACGTGAGAGGAATTTTTGGGGTACGTGGCGGGTTTCTCAAAATGCTTCAGTTTTAAATAGCAGCAAATTCGTTTGTAGTATACAATGTGTCCTTCACTAGAACCAGGACACGTTAACAACGTTAACAAGGAAACTCTTGGAGTTATATCACTTGAGAGGAAGCTCTCTTGGATTACAGTTGCCACACAACCTTGCAAACCTATAATATTTGCTCCGATTTCTTATTTTATATGTTATTCACACACACAGTGACTTATTTATCACTGTTACTAGTTACAAGTTGCAACTAGCTGCAAGCAACACTAGTTCACTGCCATAATGATCGAAAATTGTCTGATATAGTTCCTTTTTGGTAAATGCATTGCATGTTAGTCACATATAGTGTCTCCCTGTGAGGTACCAGTTCCTATCGACACTACCTCATAGAAACATACTAATATTAATTAAAAATTGTGTCTGCTCCACATATATAACACAATTTAAACTTAATAAACTAAGTCAATAAACCATGCATTTATTGTTACCCTTCCTGACGCTGCATTGTGGGTAAGGGTACGTGATCAATACTGAAAGACTTCGAGGGTACATCACATTAAAAGGTTGAGAAGAAGAAGAATTAACCTGTGCAGAAGCGAGGTGAAATGTGTGTTAAGGTTCCGTGCTGTCTTTAATTAAGTCTCTAGAAATGAAAGATCTTGGTACACCAGACAATTATGTTTTGCTCTATATTATGATGTCAGTCGTATAAACTCAAGTAACTATAAAGAAATACCATGGTAGAATAAGAACAGAAAAATACTGGTAGGAGTAAAACCCTGGCAAATCAATAGATACATCGTAATACAGTGTTTAGAGACGATTACTCTGTACCGCGAGACGATACTGACTCTCTCCTGCGAACACTGAAATTGTGACAGTTTGGGTCCTCTCCTATTGATATTAATCAAAGTATTGCGATTTATTCACAATAGTAATATATTACACTCCGACGGAACACGGGCCTAATGTGTTTGAGATGTGGCATTTTGTTATAGTACATTTCGCTCTATATAGCGACTGTTTAGGACTAAAAAACTGTAGCTTCAGGTAGATATTCAATAATGTTATCTATCGATTTTCAGTCTTAAAGTAGGGAAAATTACGAATATTGATGCATTTCTTTTATAGTCCTCCTTGCTTCTCGAAAAGGTGCACGAATTTAGAAAAGGTTGAAGAACACTAAACTGTACCCTGAAAAAAATACAGTAAAAAGATAAGATAAAATGACCAACATCTCTATTATTACGGAGGCTAATAATAATACCAAGACTAATTAAGTAATTCAGAGATAACGAAACGAACGACGATCACGAGAGCTTCCACGATAACAGTGTGTACGATAAGATTTGATTCCAGATTCCTCGATAGCGCTCCGAGTTTCCAAGATAACAATGGCATTCCAGTTTCCTCGATAGCGATGCAAGTTTCCAAAATGACGATGCCTTTCCATGATAAAGATGCCCTTCCAGTTTCCAAGATAATAATGCGAGTTTCCACGATCAAGATGCAATTCCAGTTTCCACGGGAACGATGCGGGTTTCCACGATGTCGATGCGGTTCCAGTCCTCACGATGCGATTTCAAGACACAATATTGAAGTCCACTTGCCTACACAGGTACTGGGACGAACCCTTTCACCCGTAAGGATCCACCCAACACCCTTGAGTGCGAGTAAAGTGACGCTGCCACCTTCCTGCGCTGCAATTGAAGTCCACTTGCCTACACAGGTGCTGGGATGAACCCTTTCACCCCGTAAGGGTCCACCCACACCCTTAGGTGCGAGGAGAGTGGCGCTGCCACCTCACTGCGACGCAATTGAAGTTCACTTGCCTACACAGGTACTGGGGCGAACCCTTTCACCCCGTAAGAGTTCACCCCAGACCCGTGAGTGCGAGGAGAGTGACGCTGCCACCTTACTGCGCCTCACACGGGTAGCCATGAGCATAACCCGCCACACTCCACTCCCCAAACACTGTCAGTGAGTCCTTTTCACCCCGTAAAGGACCACTGGTACGGTCAGTGCCTGGCTCATGGCGCACAGCGTGCCCTCGTTCATGGCGAGTTGTTCAGCCCGATGTCATTATAAGCAGAGGTCCTGTACACACCACTCACCACCAGACTCTATGCAAGGAGCCCTTATCACCCTTAAAGGCCCCTCACGGCATCATCTGATGGACGGTAGACACGGCACCCTGCTTAAGGCGACGCCTTGCCTAGTATGAGGCGCTGCAAGTTGACAACAATCAGTGAGCTTGAAGCCGCGAAGGAAAATGAGTCCACGCTAACAATGGGATTCCACGACAGGTTGCGATTCCAGTGTCCACGGTACAGATGTGTTTGTTGAGGATAACGATCCGTTTATCGAGGCTAACGGTGCGGCGATGGCGATGGCGAAACGATCCAAAGTATTATTACCTACACAGGTACTGGGACGAAACTTTTACCCAGAAAGGGTCAACCCCAGTCCCGTGGTTATGAGAGCAGTGACGATGCAACCTTGCAATGCCTCACACAGGTCGCCATGAGCAATGACCCGCCACACACCACTCCCCAAACGCTGTCATGAAGTGAGTCCTTTTTACCTAACCTAACCTAACCTAACCTAACCTAACGTAAAGGACCACTGGTACTGTCAGTGCCTGGCTCATGGCACAGCGTGCCCTCGTTCATGGCGAGTTGTTCAGCCCGGTGTCATTATAAGCAGAGGTCCCGTACACACCACTCACCATCATATTCTATGCAAGGAGCCCTTATCACCCCTTTAGGGCCCCTCACGGTACCATCCGGTGAGTGGTAGACATTGATCTCTTGCTTATGGCGACCCTTGCCTAGTGTGATGCGCTGCAAGTGGACGACTAGTAGTGAAGCTTGAGGCCACCAAGGAAAAGCAGGACCTGCAGCCAGTTCCTGCCTTGGGCCCCAGGCCGGACCCGACGGCCACCTCCTTCCCCCGTGCGGCGCCCAAGGCCGTCACGGCCCTCAAACATCTTTAGGCCGAAAGTTCTCAATCGTCGTTTTAATTTTGATTCGAATATAAAATCGTCGATGGTAAATGAAAAATAGCTTTGGTGTGAAAGTGTGCAAGAGTTAGCTGATTAATGAAACAAGGTGAGGCAGCTTTGCTCCGGAGTATTTAGTGTACTTTGCATGTTGCTGCCTTGAATGTGTACGTGTTTGTAGGTAACTGGATAGAAACAGTAGACCAATGGTAGTTGTGTAGCTATTGGGGAACTTTTGAAAATTAGTTAAGCTTCTGGATAGAGTGGATGAGTGCACACAGGTTTGCGTGT
>NC_059268.1:5594183-5606683 GCF_017591435.1 Portunus trituberculatus | reverse complement strand
TCGCCTTATTCTGTTATTACCACGACCACTACTACTCTTGTCACGTACCCCAGCTGCTGCCTTGCCTTATGCACGCACGCACACACGCACGCACACGCACACGCGCACACACGCACACACACACACACACACCAGACGGCCTCCTGCATTAATCCCAAGCAAGGCGGGATGTACACAATCGATCTTACCCACAAATGTATTTATATCTACAATACTGTTTCATAACGCTTATCATGGCTTGCCTTGAATCCACAAACCAGAACAGGCAACACACAACGAGTATATCCCGCGACACAGCCACACACAGCATCTATTCACGACCCTGCTGCAACACACACACACACACACACACACACACACACACACACACACACACACACACACACACACACACACGAAAATACACACATGACTAGTTCGTCCACATATTATCTCCCCCTCACTGTACCTCCCCTTCTGACCTGCTTCCCTTCCTCCTCCCCTCCTAAGTGACACACGCACTCCCCTCCCTGTTCATAGCCACCCATCCCTACATAAAAACCTCTTGACTGTCTCACTCAACCTCCACCTGGACTCGCATTAGACCAGCCACTTGGAATCCACGACCTCCTCTTACTGCTGCTGCTGCTGCTCCTCCTCCTCCAGTTCACTCATCCGTTCTTTATTCTCATTTTCCGTCCACTCAACCCCACCCAGATGCACCAGACCAACAGCAATGCCTCTCGTGTCTATTTGTTTTATTTTCCCTCATTCGCACAAAAATTATTAAGATTTCGAAGAAGAAAATGCGTTCTCAAATTCAGAGGTGGATGATTGGCAGGGGATTATGCTGATTATTAGTGCACAGGCAATAGGAAGCTTCGTGATGATTAGTGTCGCTTTCGCTGTGTAATATATTCATTCGTTACCTTTACCTAGCTTAGCATTGTACCATTCACCACCCATTCAATACCTCAGTAAGAATATGTCCATGGTACTTTAACCCGTTGAGAACCATGACGCGTTTCCATACTCATTCTGCTTACTATTTGGCGATTTTACACAGCTTCAGAAACGCATGTGGGAGATTAAAATAGTGAAGACTGTGGCCATTAATCTTCTGACCTCCATAAAACCCTTCCTAATGTCAATAAAGGGTCTAATCGTACACAAAACTCAAAGTAAAAATGTGTTTCAATATTGAAGAGATTACTCCCTCACAAACAAACACAAAACAATATTCCATGCAAAATATTCCAACTCATGATGCACTGCTTCTAAACCACAGTCCTTCCTCATTCCACACGCACAGGAATCTTTCACAAACTCCTGGAGGCCACGCGATCCCGTCTTGAGTCCTTCCCACCCAGTCACCCATCCAGCCCCTTAACCCTCATCCCCTCTTTCCCGCCCTCGCTCTCTCTCATTTTAATCCATCCGCATCTTTCACTAACTCATCCACGCCCTCCCTATTGTATCGCAGCTTTCCCCGCTAGAGCTGCCGCATAGTCGCATACCACCCACGCCCTTCCTCGCCCGCCGCCCGCCCAACACTTCCTGTCCCCGCCCCGCCTACACACACACTCCACAATCGCCTCTTCCGCCGGCCCAGATCCAGTCCCGTGATGCGGCCATTTAACGAGGCTCCGTGTCAAGGTATTTAAACGTCTGCTGTGTTCCAGGTGTTTCCAGGTAGCGGAAAAGACTTATTGGTAAGCGGATGGTATAATGCATGGTAATTTCTTTCTTTTTTTATCAGCATCCTGTTTGAACGGAAGACATTATTAGACGCTGGAATTCATAACCCGTTTGTTTATTAAAGTACGGTTGTTGTTTCCTTATCTGCTGTTCATATTTCTGTACTCTCTATGATAAAATTAGAAAGAGAGAGAGAGAGAGAGAGAGAGAGAGAGAGAGAGAGAGAGAGAGAGAGAGAGAGAGAGAGAGAGAGAGAGAGAGAGAGACGAGCACGAACACGCAGAGATATGGGGCCACATACATTAGTAAACACTTCTTTGCAAGTCCACGCAAGTAACAAGGAGAAGCAGCCGTGGTGTGAGGTGTTACGGAGGTGCGTGACGGACTGGGAGGGCTGCGGGAGGAGGGCACGGTGGGCAGTTAGGAAGGATGGGGGAGTGGTGGGCACGAAAGGCGGAGAGCGGAGTGGAGCGGCAGGGTGCAGTGGGTGGTGGTGGAAGGTGAGGGAAGTGGGAAGGAGCAGAGGGTCGGCCCAGAGTTCAGGACCTTTGTGCACCCGACGCTACCACGGTTGTTAGCTGTGTGTGTGTGTGTGTGTGTGTGTGTGTGTGTGTGTGTGTGTGTGTGTGTGTGTGTGTGTGTGTGTGTGTGTGTTCTGCCAATTAAGGGGTCGCTTGCATGATGAGATGACTGACTACTATTCTATTACTACCACCACCACCACCACCACTACTACTACTACTACTACACTAATAATAATACTAGTGCTACCAGAGTAATGTTTTATAGAAAAGCAAAGAGAGCAGAGATAATGAATGGGTAAAACATGTTGCATAATACTTTTGTCACTTGTATCCTTCCGCAGTTATATTATATTCATACTTATATTTCGCGAGACAGAAAAAGAACCTGAATAATTAATAAGAAAAGAATACTGCATAATATTGTCCTTGTACATACATTTATACACACACACGAGAAGAAAAGCGACTACCATGTTTTCAAGACTAAATAAAACTAGAAACAATGAATAAGAGACGACGGTTGCACAATATTTCACTCCTCGTATATTTTAATTCCTCATATATACTTCCGCTTCCTCTCGCAGTCCGGTAGACACTCGTGGCAGGAGGGTGGACGAGTGGCAGCCGCGGAAAACTTGGCAGCAGATGTTCGGCGCCACCACCTGCACGGAACACCTGTGTATAACCGATTCCTCGCGTCCCCGGCCACCTCCCCCTCCCACCTGCCCACCTGCCCACCCATCCTCCACCCACCACAGTACAGCTCAGAGCAACATCCTCACCTCCCTCACTTTCCTCCCTCCTTTCCCTTTGTCATTCATGCATCCAGCACGCAAAAATGCATCTTGTTCAGTAGTCGCTTTAAGTTCCAGTGATCAATGTTCTTTTGGAAGCAAGCTACAGTTTCAGTATCGTTTCCTATTCAAAACATCCTTATTTGTCACTTAATTTTTTCCTCCTTTACCTTTGTGTCGTGTTCAAAGCGGCTAAAGTTTTACTCGCTGCGCCGATGTCAGTTTTAGAAGCAAGAAGAGACAGTATTTCCTTCCCTTCCAAACATTTTCACTTCTCACTCAAGCCAGTCCTCATGTTTCCTCCCTCTCTCCTTCCCTCCCTTCCTCCCCCCAAGCTTCTGTGTGGGTACTGTACGTGGCGTCTGACTCAAAACTATACATTCGTCGATCGAGTCTCGTTCCCCCTTTTACAGATTTCCAATTCCACATATTTCGTCGTTCTTTCCTTAAAACATTCCTCTCTTTACTTTTTCAACGTCTTTCTCATATCGGATCCTTTTCCCTCTGTCATCAGGCGGAAACAAACTCGCTATTACGCCAGTTATCGGGAAAACAGCCCCTCCAGATGGGGAGTGGTGTGTGTGTGTGTGTGTGTGTGTGTGTGTGTGTGTGTGTGTGTGTGTGTGTGTGTGTGTGTGTGTGTGTGTGTGTGTGTGTTGGTGTGGGTGGTGGTGACGTGTATTTGATCATGTGCAAGAGTGGTTGGCGCGGGGAGAGGAGGAGGGAAGCATCTTGTAAAGGACGAGGACACTGCAATTAGAGTTCAGACGAGCGGAGGAGCGAGAGAGGGTACACTACACAGGTGAGGAACTTCAGGAGTATCAGTGTAGGGGAGAGAACAATAGGCAGGAGGCAACTTCGTGCTTGCAGGTTGCGACTCCCTTCCTGTGCACATGACACGCCTTGCCTCCACCAACAGTCCTGACGGTGTGTCAACGCTGCGTGTCTCGTAAACCAAACAGCGGCACTCAGATTCTTTCTTTGCTCTTGCCACACAGTTTAATTGAAGCAGGTTTCACTCACAGCCTCCTCGGCGTGAAAGGGCACTGCTGCTCATTGCTATGCCAAAAGAATTAGTGAACAAGTAAATACGACTTTATTTTCACCCCCTCATCAAACTACAGCACCATGATACAAGTGAGAGGCGACAGACCTTCCCCCTTCTTCTGTCTCACCATATCTCCCCTTCCCTTCACCACACCTTCCATCTCTCATTACCCCATCCTCCAGATCCCTTCTCACAAACTACTTATAGAATATATATTACCTAAAAGGATAACTAAAAACTCAAAAAAAAAAACAGAAAACATCACAATCTTACTTAATATCACCACAATCCAACCCTCTTCATACAAAATACATCATTATTTATCCTCATTCAACATCACTACACACAGACATCTTCCCTCCTCCTCTTCCTTCTCACCACCACCACCACCACCACCACCAACAGTAAGTAACAAGCACGGAGCACCCAGGAGGTCGCTCGCCGGGTCGTCAACAGCATCCGACAACATAATTACGCCTGCAGACACGACCCACATAATGCCGGGACCCTCCACCACACTCTTTGTGGCGCTACAAAAGAAGGCAACTCCATTAGAAATCTGACTTTCATCTACGGTAGGAAGCTTGACTCTTATTGCAGGAGGTGATGGAAGAAGAGGAAAGAAAACGGAAAAGCAGGAACAGGAGGAGCAGCAGGAGGAAGTGGGGGAGGAAGAGGATGAAGATATGAAAAGTCGCCCCCAAAAACATTCACTGGTGGAAAAAAGCGAGCGAAAAATAAAGGGTCAAATATTAAGAGAAAAACTAGAATTCGCACAAACACCTATTCTCTTCTGGCCTTTCTTTCCATCCTTTCTTTCCAAGTCTAATTTTTCTCCATTCTGATATTCATTCACCACTACCACCACCACCACCACCACCACCAGCATCGTATTTTTTTGCTCCTCTTTCCTCTCTCATTCTTCCTTCTCCTCCTCCCATTTAATCTGGCTTTCTTCCCCCCCCCCCCAAGAGAAACCAAATGGAAGGAAACAAAAGATTTTTCGTCTGTGCACTTTCCTTGTAATCTTGGCGGAGTGCAAGTCGTAAAGCTCGCCGGACGCCTTGGGATGTCCTGAGGTCATTGCATCCATCAGGGCCGCGGCACCTGGACACCTGGACCCTGCCTGACTCTGCCTTCCCGCGCTTCCTAATTACCCTCGTGTTTCATTCCCCTGATAAACTAAAAATGCAAGTCCGCGAACGCAAAAGAAGCAGTTCGTCAACGCTGAGAGAGAGAGAGAGAGAGAGAGAGAGAGAGAGAGAGAGAGAGAGAACGGTGGAATTATGTGATTGAAGGAAAGTGAGAAAACTAAAACGTAATTCAATTAGAGCATTGAGAGAGAGAGAGAGAGAGAGAGAGAGAGAGAGAGAGAGAGAGAGAGAGAGAGAGAGAGAGAGAGAGAGAGAGAGAGAGAGAGAGAGAGAGAGAGGGAAGGAGGGAGAGCAATAATACAATCGCTGTTACTTATACGACAACAACACAATAACAAGAATTCAAAGACGAGCGAAGTGTGGGTGGGTGTGGGTGGGTGGGTGGATGTTACTCCTGGTCGGTCCATTAGCGCCTCGTGCGTGAACGGGAGTAGAGTGCCGCGGCGGTCGATCACTTACATCACCAAGATTTCATGAAAGCACAGCCGCTGCCACACTAACACAACAGACCGGTATCGCTGAGTCAAACAAGAAAATAGATAAAAAAAAAAAAAAAATACCGCGTTTTATAAGAGACTCGTATCTTAAAACATTTCGGCGTCATGTCTTGGTTGATTTAAGTTAGTCAAGTTTTCAAGAGTGGTAAGATTTGTTTTTTTTCAAGGTTATATTTATAGTGTGATGTTCGTATTTTAGATGTTTGCATAAGAGTCTTGTATTTTCAAACATTTCGGTGCCATGTCTTGTTTGATTAAAGTTAAGAGTACTGGAGCTTTCAAGTCTATTTTTTACTTTCATTTTTCTCGTTTTTATTGACAGTTTTAAAAGGAATCATCACCGTTAATGGGAGAAAAACAATAACCACAGCCCGACTAATCCTCTCTGCGTCCTCTGAAGACACTTCTAAAAAGATTCAAAGAGTTAAGAAGAGGAACCTAATCCTCGCATCGTTCAGGTATGGAAGGGTATGAGAACCGGAGCGCTGGAGCCTCTGAAGGAAGACGGAGTTTGATATCAAGTCTGAAGGAAATTTGACCGGAAAAGCAAGAGGAAGAGGAAAAGGAAAAGGAAAAGAAGGAGGAGGAGGAGGAGGAGGAGGAGGAGGAGGAGGAGGAGGAGGAGGGAAGTGACAAATCATGCGGAGAAAAAAAGAATACAGTATTTATAATATCAAAGAGTGAGAATCCGCTACTATTTGACTTCACTTTCGCTACCTGTACTAATATTTTGGGTTCTCGTCAATCAAGTCATGGATATTTTCCCACTAAAGTCACAAAGCCATTGCCAGTCCTAAAAACACTCTCCAAAACCACAACAGCTTCCACTAGAGCCTGTTAAAAGTGGAGATAAGACACTACAGCTTTATGAAACATGTCCCCGTTCCGTAGCTCAGCTCAGTCGGACAGTAGTGATAGGCGCGGCGGGTAATGTGACACGTCTGAAAAATGTAGCATCCCTGGGCGACACTCTTCACTCGTATCTTCAGCTACACCACGCCTCTGTGTCCCCGCGTCCCTAATTACATGTATATTCGTAAGTTTTTACAGGCAACGTGAGTCCAGGTCAAGGTTCCTCGCTACCACTAGAGGTCATCACCACTCGCTGCGCTGACCCATTACTGCTCAAGCGCTTCACGAGTATCTCAACTTTAATGTACTTCCTCTTGACGTGAAATGTCCTCAAGCAACTGATCTTGTTGTGAAGTGTACTCTGCACGGTGGCCGATAATTAAACTAAGAGCAAAAGTAGGAACAAAAACAAAAACGAGAACAGGAAGCAAATACATAAACGCGAAGAATTTATATAAGGAAAAAGAAACAATAATACACACTAAAGGGACGACGACGAAGACAACACCGATGATAGTAACGAGATGAACAAGGAAAACAAAAAACTACATGTATAGAAATAAGGCCTTTGAAATTACTGCATATAGAAGCCGTTCCAAAAAGCCCACCTACTCCCGAGGCCACAGAAGGCAACTCATAGAAAAACAAGAGGCTCTACACTTTCCAGCATACATTATAGTGTTCGCCGTGCAGTCTGACGTGTGCGACTTCGATTTTGGCTTCTCGGTGGATGGAAGCATCATCACAACACCCAAACCAAGACCATATGACCTCCGTGTAGCTCCGCCATGACTCGAACAGTTTCCAGTAACCCTAACCATGAATACACAACCTCGTAATGTCAGGGTTAGGAGTCAAGCAACCTGTCTCGCTAATTCTCACTGCGCTTAGAGTTTTCCCGCCAAGTCCCATGATTTAAAAATGTATCAGTTGCCAGGTTTTGTAAGGAAGGAGGAAACACTGCAGAGAGACGCGAAACAAGAGTGAGGGAGCGTCGTTGGTCATGACTGCCCTCACACATCCAAATCATACGTATCCTTGAGAACTTTCCTACACTACAAGAATATCAGCACGTAAATCTCTAAAAGCATACGTAAAGGGAGCAGTCAAGCAGATCCCGAGGTCTGGGAGGACTATCTGTAAACTTATCTAATCTCAACCAGTGATAACACAACACAAATCGGTCACTCGTTTTAACTGATGCCGATACCACCACCGTCAACACCACCACCACCACCACCACCACCAACCACCAACTTGCTGCAGCTAAAACACGCGTATATAAGGAGGCCCAATTTAACGGTATTTTCCATTCCAGGAAGTTTCTCCCAACCTTCAAGGGCACGGCACAATGCGGGGGACAACTGTTGCTTTGGTTATAAAGAGAAAGATACGTGAACCAAGTCTACATAATTCACTGTGATCCATCGCCATGCTAAAAGGAGGAGGAGGAGGAGGAGGAGGAGGAGGAGGAGGAGGAGGAGGAGGAGGAGGACGTGATGTACAAGAACAACAAAGACGACGACCAGAACAGCAACAACAGCAGCAGTAGTAACAACAACAACATAAGAGAAGAAAAGAAAAAAGAAGAAAAAGGAAGAAGAAAAAACCAAGAGGACAAGGAGGAAGAGGAGGACGACCATAAGGAGCACGAATAACTATGAAGAACGCATCCAATTTCATCACTAAGTTTACGATGCTCTACTTCTAAATAATAAACAACATTGAGAAGTAGAAGGACCGTGATATATACTCCATTGAAACCAAGGTCGTCTTTTATATACCCTCTCCCTCTCCTCTCTCTCTCTCTCTCTCTCTCTCTCTCTCTCTCCAGAATCCAAGACATCTTCCAGACGTCATGGTTAGTGCCACTCCAACGTTCGTAACCCTGGAAAACCAAATCACACCAACGAATGCCCTCGGCGGGATTCAAGTTCGAGGAGGAGGAGGACGACGAACAGAAAGCCAAAAGTAAACGAAGAGGACTGAAAAGACTAGAGCCAGCATGTTGGAAAATAGAAAGGAAACGAAGAAAAGGGGGATAAGTGAGGAAAAGGTGGAGGAGGAGGAGGAGGAGGAGGAGGAGGAGGAGGAGGAGGAGGAGGAGGAGGAGGAGGAGGAGGAGGAAGGTTAAAGCAAAAGAAGTAAGGTCAGAGAGAAGAGATACACAGCACATTGAAAGAGGAAAAGAAAAGAGAGAGAGAGAGAGAGAGAGAGAGAGAGAGAGAGAGAGAGAGAGAGAGAGAGAGAGAGAGAGAGAGAGAGAGAGAGAGAGAGAGAGAGAGAGAGAGAGAGAGAGAGAGAGAGAGAGAGAGACCTAGACATCAACAAGCAAACATGAATAAATGAATGAACAAAAACTCAGAAGCATTTCTTGAGACAATGAGATGAGCACATGCAAAGAAAACGGTGTCAGGTTACAACACGAAATGATTACCAAAGACTAGACTGGGAAGAACAGGGAGTGGGAAGAACAGGGAGTGGGGAGAACAGGCAGGGCAGAGAGAGGGGGCACGTGGAGCGACTGGAATGAATTAAGTGAATGCTATCAATAACACAACACAGGAAGAGGAGGAGGAGGAGGAGGAGGAGGAGGAGGAAAGGCTAAGGGAGGAAGTGGAGTAAGTGAGAGAGGAACCAGGTGGAAGGGCGGAGGTTCAAAGCAGGTGAAGGAAGGAGGCGGAGGAAGGAAGTGGAATGTGTTGAGGTGAGGAATGACAGAGTGACACGAGATCTTATTTCTGGATAATGCAACACTCATTCCTTGCCATAAATATGTATAAGTGTACTGCAGAGAGAGAGAGAGAGAGAGAGAGAGAGAGAGAGAGAGAGAGAGAGAGAGAGAGAGAGAGAGAGAGAGAGAGAGAGAGAGAGAGAGAGAGAGAGAGAGCAGGTAATCAAAGATGGAAGCAGGAAAATTAAATGACGTACAAAGATAAAGAAATATGAAAGAAAAGGAATATGCAGAGAGAGAGAGAGAGAGAGAGAGAGAGAGAGAGAGAGAGAGAGAGAGAGAGAGAGAGAGAGAGAGAGAGAGAGAGAGAGAGAGAGAGAGAGAGACTCCCCTTCACTGTCACCTAATCAATAAACAAAATAACAAAAAGAAACTAAGTACCAGGCAAGCAAAGATAAGCATAGAGAAATAGATGAAAGTATAATGTGTAAAGTATAGAAAACATAATAATAACGTTTCTGTAACTTGACATCCTGACCTGGCCTAACCAAGCGGACAGTGGAGTGGGCCTTGCCTTGCCTTAGGGTGGACTGAGCGTGGCGGCTGGACGATCACTGCACCCAAACCAGTATTCAGAAAGGCTTTGCTCTCTCACCACGACTATTTTCCAAGGCCACCGAGATAGCTAGAGGGGTTTTCAAAAGTGTTTCCCTAGTTGATAATGTAGAAATCTTGTCACTCTCCCTCCAGAACCTTAAAAGCACCTTAAAAATCTCGTGTAAATTTAAAGAAAGGTTTTGAAATGGTGGAGGCAAAGCGCAGAGGTGTTTGAGAATACAAGGACCACTTTTTAGTCGTATTACTTGCGTTTCATTTACTCAAAAAAAAAAAAAAAACATGGACCAATAATATGATGGAATAGTACGTCTTCGCAATTCGATTTTTTCCTTATCCTGACAAAATAATGTACCATGAGAGGGAGGGAAGAAGAGGAAACAACTCCAGTCCTTCTGCTTCATTTACTCCCCAAAAAACACATTGACTAATAATAGAAATAGACGTCTTTAGAATTCGACATCTTCCCTTTTTCTCGTTCTTTTCCTTTACCCTGACGAAATAACACAGGGTAAGAGCGAAGGAAAGAAGGGGAACAAACTGTCTTGCGCTTCATTTACTCCAAAAAGCACATGGACTAATAATATAATAGAAATAGACGTTTTAAGAATTCGATATTTTTCCTTTGCTCTCGTTCTTTTCCCTCATCGTGATAAAATAACACGGGGTAAGAGGGAGGAAGGAGAGGAACAAACTGCTTCATAATAGTTAGATACAATAGTTACGGGGCATTCCCTGGGGACGAGAAGTATATTGTTTGGTAGTCGATTCTCGTTATCAATAAAGCACGCACACAATCACACTCCCTCTCTCTCTCCCCACCTCTCCCTCTCCCTCTCCCTCTCCCTCTCTCTCTCTCTCTGCCGGTTATTTTTTCTTTAATATTTTCATTCTCTCTCTCTCTCTCTCTCTCTCTCTCTCTCTCTCTCTCTCTCTCTCTCTCTCTCTCTCTGCACATACCTTTTCTTATTCTTCTTTAATATTTTCACTCATGTTTTTCTCTTTCACTGTCAGTTATCTCTCTCTCTCTCTCTCTCTCTCTCTCTCTCTCTCTCTCTCTCTCTCTCTCTCTCTCTCTCTCACAACGGTGTTATTGTAATGACGGAGCACCAGGAGTTGTCCCCAAAATGTTTAGCTAAGAATGAAGTGTTTCTACAGCTTCTGCTCTTACTTGCTCTTCCTCCTTTATCACTCCCTCCTCTTCTCTCTCTCTCTCTCTCTCTCTCTCTCTCTCTCTCTCTCTCTCTCTCTCATTCTGACCATTTTTTCTCTCTCTCCTATCTTTCCTCATTTCTTTTTTTTTTCCCTTTCATTTCCTCCTCCTCATTTTCAGTTTCTTGTCTTTCCTCTATCCTCGTTCTCCTCTCATCCTTGTCAGTTTCGTCTTTCTCTTCTCTCCTTCCTTTTTTCTTTCTTTTCTCCTCCGCCACTCTTTCCTAATTTTCCTTGTCACACGCTCACCTTTCGATTTCCTCTTTTTCTCTCTTTCCTTCCTACATTTCCTTATCCTAATCAGTCTTCACTCCTACCTCTTTTCCACCTTTGCTCTCTCTCTCTCTCTCTCTCTCTCTCTCTCTCTCTCTCTCTCTCTCTCTCTCTCTCTCTCTCTCTCTCTTCCTTTTCCTCTTCGTGTTTCCACCTACGCCAGCTTTCACATCCATTCAAAAACAGGTTAATGCAATCTTAAATTCCTCCTCTAACACCTTCAGGAGAATTTACAGTAAAAAATTATTGATACATCTTCAAATTGATCCAAGTTAACTCGTGATACATGCTCCTCTCTCATCATGTGATTCGTGATGCTTTGAAGTATTTGATTCAGCGCTTTTTTTTTCTCTTGTTTCGAATACTTTTAACAGGTTCAAAACAGGATCAAGTTAAAGTTATTAGGGTTTTCAAGAGTTTTTTTTTTTCATGATTCTAAAGGTAGTTTGACATGTACGTACAATTCTCCATAGAGGTGGAAAAATATACGAATCATCTCATTTTTAAAAGGTTTGACTATGAATTGTTGGAGTTTTTTTTCAAAGGCGATTTTATGATTCTTAAGATTGTTTGACAAGAGCAATCCACCATAAAAGGGAAAAAACACACAAGAACACAACGAATTATCCCTGTGCTCGGACTTGGTGACACGGCAGGCAAACACACACACACACACACACACACACACACACACACACACACACACATGATATATATAGCTGCTGACGTGAATGACACTAAGCCCATCATGGCGTCTGGTAAAAACTCTGATATCGCCATGCCCAAAGTGTCCGTTCCTTGGCCTCGCCCTCCACAAGGTGCCCCGCGGCGAGGTGCAAACCCACTGTCGGCAAGCGTGGTCGATACACGCACGATGAGGAGCCGATGGAATTACAGTAACACCGTAACGGCCCGCGACATACGATACTGGTGGTGCTTGTGGCCAGTTAACGGTTCGGTCAAAACGATGCTGTGTAATTGTAACGCAACAACACTATCACTGTTGTTTTGCTGACTCCAATTGTCTCGCGTGTTTCTCCTCCTCCTCCTCCTCCTTTTCCTCCATCTCCTCGTCCTCCTCCTCCTCCTCCATCTGTGCTGTCCTATTCTTTATAACAACTTTCTCCCACAGTATGTTTGGTAATAGTAATATCCACAAACACCACTGTGAGGACTGGCA
>NC_059268.1:5489183-5589183 GCF_017591435.1 Portunus trituberculatus | reverse complement strand
TACTCGTTTGTTTTCCTTCCTGCATCACCCCACTCTTCTCAGGCACCCAAAAACGTCATCCTTACACACACACACACACACACACACACACACACACACACACTTTTCCTGCGATGCAGAAAAGAAACGAAAGAGAAGGAAAAGTAAGGAAGTTAGAAATCATATGAATATTTTAGGTGCTAGATCACGTGAGTCAGTTAACCAGCCTTTCAATCAACAACTACTGAAGTCTGTCTGTCTGTCTGGCCGTCCATGGTTCATCCCCTCCCCTTCCCCTATCTGTCCCCAGTTCTCTCCATCCCTCCTTCCTACCGTACCTCCCTCCCTCCCTCCCTCCCTCCCTCAACCGCAGCCCCTCACGGTCACACTCCCTCTTCTTGCCTCCTTCACACCCATTACACGCTCGTCCACATCTTGCCGCCTCCTCCACCACCTCCACTTGCTTTCCTCTCTCTCTCTCTCTCTCTCTCTCTCTCTCTCTGCCAACAACTCCCGCCTTGCCTTCATATCTCCCCTCGCTATAGCACTTATTACACTATCCCTCCCCCTTCCTCCCCTTTCCCACTCCCCACTGTCACTCACCACGCCCCTCCACGGTGACGTCAGGGGAGGGTCTGGCGCCAGGAGGCCGGTGGGTAAAGTTGATTAATAGCCTCGTCGTGTTTATTGGGTGGACATCTCGAAACTATTGTGGGGGAAGAAGCCAGGGCAGTATTGGGAGAATTGGTCTGTGCGTTACGAGAGGGAGGGAAACATTAAGGGAGGATGTGCTTGTGAGAGATACGTAACAGCAGAAGCTTCAACGTGAGAGGGATTGACTGATTGATTGATACTGTTGAGTGAGGTAGTGCTTTTTGAGATGTGATTAGGTGAAATGCAGTATTAGGAGTAAGAGCCTGGTAGTGGTGGAGCGAGGTGGTGGGAGGTTAGAGGGCAAAGAAAGAAGAGATAGAACTGGTATTTATGCACGAGATACCAGTGCTGAGACTAACATTACAATTACAGCAGGACAAACAATTACTCCTACTGCCACTGCCACTGCCGCTGCGAGGGGGAAAGGAGCGAGTACAGTACATATGATGGTAGGAAATGTAACGAGAATGCGAGAGTGATGGAAGTGGTAGTTATGCACGGCGTATTACCACCAGGACTGTTGATGTTACAGTTACAATTATTACTCCAATTACCACCACCACCACCACCACTATAACTACTACTACTACTACTACTACTACTACTACTACTTCTACTACTACTACTACTACTACTATAGCATATGTGATAATCAGAAATTACTACCCTTTAGTAAGTAGTAATGTAAAAGGAGTTTATATCACATCAAAGGTTATTGTCCTCAAATTCGCTTATAACAAATGCATTCGTCATCTGTCTTCATCTGTTTAATAACGTTCCTGACACACACACGTACAGACATGCAACGATAATCTAATTCGCAGTAACGCAGCGTAATTTCTTATCTACTACTACTACTACTACTACTACTACTACTACTACTACTACTATGTCTCTAAATCCCCACGGCTGCGAGTACGGATTAGCTGTACACAAAGAAGCAATAGTATATAACTAAACAAGCAACACATTGCTATTTTTTCCTTAAGAGGGGAGAGGGAGGAATGAGGTTAAAACTATCCCTCCTGTTACTACTCCTCGGGAAAACACGGAGAATTCATCTTTACCCGATAACATACATGCAAACTACTAGAACACCACAATGCAACAGGTCCGTGATGCGCGATATGTAACCAATGTAAGTCCATCAGTGTGTGGAATGATGCACGCGTAACCGAATCTCGCCATGCCACATAGATGCACCTTACCAGTGAAGGGAAAAAAATAATAAACTTGAGCGTAAATTCTGTTCTCTTAAGTGTTGCGCAGCTTCGTTGTCTGAGCCTATATTTGAGTGTTTTTGTTACCTACGATGTTACATTACCGTTTTCCTTTCCCGTGTCAGTACCTGGCTTCAAAATTGGCTTCACTCTTACTGCAGCTACGGACTTTTGCCCCTGTAACAAGCCGGCCGGTCCACATAGAGCGATAAGCAGTGGAGCAGAGGACCTGTTCCCTTGCATGATGACGTGGGGAGTATTAGGCCCGGTGACCACCTCCCCTGATGAACATATACCAGTGCAGGTAATTGGTCACTTTCCCCCTCTCCGCCCCACAGTGCACCTGAATCATAATCAACGACAGTCCCCCTAATCCTAAATTCCTATATTTATATCAAAATGGGATAATATGGGCTGCGGGGGCTGGCAGGTAAGCCTGACCTGCCGCTGGATTACAGTAGTGTGACTGCCAGCTTAGGGTTAGAGACAGGGACGGCACACATCCTGAGGGAAATATTGACTTATCACGCAATTGCTGCGTTCATACACTGTTGAATACTCCGACTCGTCACTCAGAGTAATGTTACGGAGGAGGGAATGTTACGTGAACTGAGTGATTGATGGCGGGCGTCATTGCCTTAAGTATATGAGCAGCATTGACATTCAGCAACAACTGTAATGAACAGTCACAAACCTTTACCGGATGATAACAGCAATATTTTAGCACTCTTTTTCTTCCCCCCCCCCTCTCTCTCTCTCTCTCTCTCTCTCTCTCTCTCTCTCTCTCTCTCTCTCTCTCTCTCTCTCTCTCTCTCTCTCTCTCTCTCTCTATCTATCTATCTATCTATCTATCTATCTATCTATCTATCTATCTATCTATCTATCTGTCCTACTCTTGCTGTAAAAATAACACCACTAGTGGAGAAAATATATTCCATCACATCTCCATCATACGAGCTTTTGTTCCTCGGCTGACCTGTGCAGTCTGTTGGTTGTTGCTGCTCGTGATGAAGGATGACACCGTAAAGAACACAGTCAGACTTGACTTCCGTGTATAATTGTGATATAAGGCCTCTTGTCGTAATGGCGTGCTGAAGGTAGGACGAGCAAGTAGCAGTAATAGTGGTGGTAGTAGTAGTAGTAGTAGTAGTAGTAGTAGTAGTAGTAGTAGTAGTAGTAGTAGTAGTAGTAAAGGTGGTGAGAATGGTGGTGATGATTATAATGAAGATGATGACAACAATGATAATAGAAAAAGAACAACTAGACCACTACCACCATAACAACAACAACAACAACAACAACAACAACAACAACAACAATAACAACAGCTTAAACGACGAACAATGAGTCAGTAATCGCGTAATTGCAACAAAGACGACGAGAGAAGCACATGAATCAATACCAGTACTACAAAACAAGAGCAGCCGTGGACAGCAGGGCTCGGGCGGGAAGTGAACGACACAGACCAATATTAGCGTGAAGACAAAGCACAGGATGGGAAGGTAATGAGCTAAGTGTTCCTAAGAGGGTGTTTTAAAGTTGTCTACTGCTATTATCAGGGATGGAGAGAGAGAGAGAGAGAGAGAGAGAGAGAGAGAGAGAGAGAGAGAACCAGCAAGACAATCACCATCTCAGTCACTCAGCCGTCAGATAGCAACGGTAAATATTGTAAAGTCGATGCGTTTTTTTTTTTTTTTTTTTACTTCTCTCACTTACTTCCAGGATATATAAAATCATCTAGTCCGGTGGAAGTTTTGAATAAAATTTTCTTGGATTGGTTAAACATTTCTTGGTATCCGTAGTTTCTTTTGGGGTCAGTTAAACATAGTAGAAATGATAAAATCCAGTCTTTTAAAGTGCTTGTATATGTTTATAAAGATTTCATGCATTACTTCTCGTGTTATTTTTTGTTTGATACATCGAACTTTCTCATCTTTGTTATTCGTATCTTCATACAGTAGACCGCTAATAAGAACATATTGCGTGACTCTTCATTTAACCCCTTCAGTTTGGTTACTATTTACCAATTTCATGCAGGTGTGGGAATCAAAATAGTGAAGACTGTGGCCATTAATGTTCTGACCTCCATAGACACTTCCTAACGTCAATAAAGTGGTCTTATCATGGCTAAAAATCACGGTAAAAATGCGTTTCAGTATAGAAAGGGGTTAAGAACTGAACATGGCTGTAGAACAAGTGAAGATGTTTCAAAATTATTAGTGATTCAGAAAAGGTGCACCAATTAGCAGGCTTAACAGGACGGAGGACGGAGGATGCCTGTCAAGAGTCCAGTCCAATATACATAAAGCAGTATAGATAAGTGAAATAGTTCAAGTTACGACAAGCTGAGGCAACACATTAGCAGACACGAAAAAAAATTCTTTCGACGTAAATAAGACTAAAGAATCACAATAGCACTAGTAACGTCTTGCAAAAGCAAAATGGATGCCAATGATAAAAGAAAACAAATAAATGAATAAAAATAATAATATGAAGAAAGTTTATGAAATTGCATAACAAGAGAAGAAACAAAGAAGAAACTGAATATCAACATGCAATGCAGGAAAAGAAGAGAACGAAAAAGTTTGTGTAAAAACAAATTAGAAATACTCAAACAATAACATTTATCATAGCGATGCATGTGTGGTCCCTTGGATAATGACCACGACCCAAAACAGAGACTCAGGGAACTCACGCGACACTCGTAGCTATTAAACAGTACAAGCAGAATGAGGAGGAGGGAGGAGGTGGAGAAGGAGGAATACCAACCTTTATGCAACGGGGAAAGGGAATACCGGAATTTCACTTACTACTACAGTGTTTCCTTTACTTATTGTCTCCTCTTGTCTGCAGCTACCATCCTCTGTGAACGCTACACTCCGCAATCCCTGTACTGACAGAATAGCTTCCCAATACAGACTCGGACATGGTTAGCGGGCTGCGTGCAGCACATTACTGACAGAGAAAAGTGCAGCATCTCGTACATGCGTGTATACGGTCAATTTTGTGTTACTGTTACCTCAAATATAAGTACATACGCCGGATTGTTGTAGAGGAAGAGGTGCAGTGATCGCTATTAATCTCTCTCTCTCTCTCTCTCTCTCTCTCTACTGAAGTTTGACGTTTACACCATCGCGCCTTCTCTTTGGTTTTCGGCTCAGGCTCTATAGTCGAGCAGAATAATTGTTATTTGAAATTGAAGCATTGTTGTTTTCTTCATAATATTATAGATATCTTTTTTCTACTACTAGTGAGGATATTGGGCACTCTTTTTTTTTTTTTTTTTTATTTAAACATTATCTTACACTTATAAATTTTACAATAAATCAGGTATATAAGGAGATTTAGACACAAAGCTCCTTGTGTTGGCAAGGAACTATTCTAAACGTCTTTTTCTCGTTAGTATATTGGTTTGACACCTCACTCACTGCACTACACTTCACAGCACTAGCCGGGCAGGGAGAGCGCTTCTCCAGACATTGGCGGCCACTTTTGTCTGCTGAGTTGATAGTCCCGCTACCTCAGCAGGCGTGGCCACCGTGAACTGATTCCACAGGCGCGCTGCCCTGGCTCTGAATGTTCGCTGGTGTTGTGAGGAGCGGGAGAGAGGCACCAGTACCTGCTGGTCCCCATCCGCTGCTTGCCTCGTATTTCTCCCGGGTGGGTGTGGCGGCAGGCTGACAAGACAAGAAGCAGCGATGTGACCAAGGTGAATTTCTTCGGTGGTATATTAATAATTATCTCAGAAATGGTGGGGCGATGAATCAAACTAGACGTTTAAATGCCAAACTAAGACGCACTGTCCGATCTCTCTCTCTCTCTCTCTCTCTCTGAAAAGGTAGTGCGAAAAAAGGGGCAAAAAAAACAGCGATGCAGCTGATGCAGTTAGAGTGTTTGACTTTCTAGTTCAAGGTTGTTTCCCATTATATCACAATGAGGGTTTTCTTTCACAGGTAATGGGAAACATATAGGCTACTATGTGAAGCATTGTTCAGTCATCGGCAGTTGAAATCAAATGAGATACAGATTAGTAAGTTCATCTCTTGTAATTTCTTTATCCTCACACTCACCAAGGAGCGTCGCGATCACTCAGAGCCAGAAATCATGATTCAATAAATACTTCAGTCTAAAATCTCCGGCTATGCATGCAGTGTTTGCCTTCCATTGTCACCTATTCGAGACCATCCTGCTTGTCTTGCCTTTGTGATGATGAAACAAGAGCCGACAACAATAAAGAAAAGTTAGGTAGGCGACCCGTGGTACGGGCGAGGTAAGAAAGAGGATGCTGTCATGGAAGTGGACTTTATAACCCCCGCTTCATTTGCCTCCACACACTACCTTTCCACCTCCCCCCCCCCTCTCCACAACAACTTTGCCTACCCAGCCCGGGGCTCAGCATCACCCCACCCACAATCCCTTACACTAACTTCTAATATCCCCGTATCATTTTTTTCTGGCTATCTTGTGTGTGGCATCACTAATCCTATAACACCCACCACTATCTTCCTACACTTCCTTTACACACAGCATCTTTCCACATCTGTCCCTACTATCTTTTGGCACTTCTCTACACCTTCACCTGCCAAATATAGAGTGCATCATCACATACCACAACCACCCACGCTACCTTCCCATACTCTCCAACATTTCTGCCTAGCCTGTGATGCACCCAGTCACAAGAGTAGATGTCTCAACACTCTTCTCAAGCGAATTCACGTTGTAGGATGGTGGAAATACAGATTAAGGCAGGGAGCTCCAGTTTACCAGAAACGTGATGAATGATTGAAAACAATGGTAAACTCTTCCATTAGAGAGATGGACAGAATAGGGGTGAGAGAAGGAAGAAAGTCTTGTGTAGCAAGGCCACAGGAAGGAAGGCATGTAGATAGTAAGATCAGAAGAGTAGTTGACATGAAAATGGCAGTAGAAGATAGTAAGATAGATAAGATGGAAAGCTTTTGATTCCATGAATGGAATCCCCTATAGCTGTGAGACATATTCCATACATGGATAGATAAGGCCACTGTACAGTTAGCAGTTGTGGGGTGAGAAAAACTGGCTGAGAGGACACAGAATGCCTAATGTCATAGAAGCTGTTTAAGCTAAAGATTAGATGTGGTTTCCACTTTAGATCATAAATAAAGGACAGACTGAGAATGTTCAGTGCAGAAGAGGGGATAGTTGTCTGTAAGGTTGAATTAAGTTGATACATGGCAGAAATGAGAGTTTTCGAGGCATTGAACAATACTAAATTTGCTCTGCCCTAATCAGAAAGATACAGCTTTTAACTTTCAATCAAGCTTGGAGGTTTTTCTTTATCAGACACAGCCTTGCAAAGAACAGCAAGAGCATGACAGAGGTATCAGGGAAAACCCTTTAAACACATTTTTAATGCAAGAGGGAAAGCCAGCCAAGGGCAACAAGATTAAAAAAAAGACCCACCTGAAATGCCAGCTCCCTTAAAGATTGAAATAGAATTAGCCAAATGTCTGGGACAAATGTCTTGAAACCTCACAAGCTGACTGCAGACACAAGGTGCAGATTAAACAATATCTTGTGCAGCAAACCCAGTTTGTCATCACCTGGTGACAGTGAAATCTCACAGAGGTTTCTATAATGGCCCCTTCCTGCAACAGTGGTCACTAACTTGCTGCAAATCCAGCCAAAAGTAGCCCAAAAATAGTCAAACTCAGTTTTTCACATTCGGAAATCTTACACTGCAAAGTGTTTAGACTTTATATGTAGTACAGCTTCAATGATCAAGTAAGTTGATATGTGAAGAGAAGAAAGAAAAAAGACAAAGCATGCCAGAAATAAGTCATCAGAGTGCAACATTTGGGACACATGCCAAAGATTGCCCACCTGAGAAAGTCATTACGAACATACAGCAAAAAATGTCACAAAATCTTATGTATTGTATGTATGTACATACAATTCTTCTTTATTTAAGATCCCATCAATATCTTATCAATGAAGCTTGAAAACATCAGACTACTTACTACAACCCTACATAATTGTCATAACTTTTTTCCAAGGTTTCTCAAACTTTCAAAATTTACAAATACTTTATTATCTCTTTGCACATGGCCAATGCACATACCCTTACTCCATATGGATCAGCACCCATGATCATTTACATGATGCAACTTACTTTCAAAAGCTCGAAAGCATCAAGTACATCTCAATAATTTTTTGGGGAAAAATAACTCCTTTTGTTCCTCTGCCATAGGAGAAGCTACAAAAAGGGTGAAAAGTCAATCTGATACAGTAAAGTATGATGGCATTCTTTACAGACAGGGATGTATGAGCAGAGAATGAGGGTCCCTACAATTAACAATTAGGAGCCATTACCTGGGTCAGCATTGTGGGTTCAACCTTGATACAAGGGATCTCTGCTTCAACTTATTCCTCTTTGCTAATGCCTGACAGTCTGAACAGAAGGAAATTTTATTACTGTCTAAGGATCCAAGACTTGCCATTTGAACAATCTCAGGATGAGGCTTTGTCCACCCAAGAGGTAAAGTTGGTTCCTGAGCAATGTCAGAGGCAGTCCATGACTTAGCAATTTGGTGACATCTTTTGAGCAAGAAGGAGTGACACAGTGAACAACGTCTCTGTGTGGCAGGTTCCTTCAGGACAGAGTACTCAGAGCACTTCTCCTTCAAGATCTCAACAACTTCCTGAAGATGTTCTAGCTGTTCTGTTTTCCTTTTTTCTTTCTGTCTTGCAATCTTAACTTTCCTTTGAAGTTCTTGTATCTGTGGGGATAAAACATTTAGTGTTTGAAAAGTTTATATTCCATATTCAGTTCATATCAGCATACTGTACAGTCAGCACCACTACAGCTTTATTTTGAGAAAAGGTACAAAAGTGATAGAATCCATAAAGTGCAGTTTGAAAAATAATGATAACTACTAAAATCTCTCAAAATCGTTTGACATGCATACAGGAATTCTATTCCCATGAAGTCTATCTTTTTATTTTTTTTTCTTTATTTATTTATTTTTATTTATTTATTTATTTTTTTTTTTTTTGAGTAGTAAATAGGACAAGAAGTTTTGTTAGATCATTGAAAGATGTTAAGAAGAGAGTGGGCAACAGGACATAACCCTGAGGAGCATCACTGTTAGTAGATTTAGGAAAACTGACTATACCACAGTAGCAATAGAATGGTCAGAAAGGAAACTTGAGATGAAGATGCAGAGAAAGATAGAAGCCATAGTTTTTGGTTAATAGGAGAACAAACTGAGGATGATTTTGGGCAGACATTACAAAGCAAGGTAAACTGTACATCAATATGATGCTAAGTATTCACAATATATATATAATCATGAGTCAAATAGAAAATATTATGGCCATCACTCACCTGCTTGTCCTTCTCATCCTGCAAACCACTGGGTCCCATAATCATGGAGGCTGTGTGGGAGAGGATAGACTCTTGGATAGAGGAGATTTGCTCTACTGTGGCTGATGCTCCCTCCTCTTTCGACTCATCATCCTCTTCCTCCTCATCCCTCACAAGGCTGCAAGCAGCTGTTGCATTCTTCCCTGCTTTGGTTGGCTCAATCATCACCACATATCGGATGAACTTGGCTTTGGACTTCTTTTTCTGAAGACACCATAAAAACAATAGTATTGCACCTCAAGCAAATACTGTTGGCTTCATCCATCCTAAAATTATATGACTGAAGCTTCCATCAAGTATAAGTGAACCAATATCAACAAATCTATAATTTTTTCACTGTAATCAAATTCTTTCACTCCTATAGCTAATCATTAGAAATAGAACTCAATGTTCATATATGGTGGGCTCCAAGTCCTATTTGTTTGTCAGTGTTCATATATGGTGGGCTCCAAGTCCTATTTGTTACAAGTCATTTTCAGTAACTGTCAAACAACTGATCACTCACACACTGTCAATCACCACATTTTCACAGTCAGTGCATTAGGGTACAGCCATAATACATTTGTTGAAAGCATAGAGTAGTGCTGAGCCAGTAGAGGGAAGAGGAAAAATTGATCAAGAAGTCAATCATTGTTTAGGTACTGGTCAAACCCATTCGGTGTAATCAATGTCAATTCTCATGAAAATTGCTTCTAAGACTGTGACTTACCTGGATTCATGACTTTAACAAGCAGCAAGAAATACTTTCAACAATGTTTAGTCAAGCTCACATGTATGACCTATAGCCATCTCTGCCAATATACAGAATAACCTAGTCCTTTCATACTATTCATGTCTGAGCTTGTGTAGCTGATCGCCTGGCATCCTGTAAGCCACTGAACAATTTCAACCAGCATGTAAGTTCATAAAGTGAGGAGGATACCAGGTAAGCTTGAATGGAACCCACTACCCTGCCCAGTATAGCCACTAGTATTAGATAACGTGTTTGTTCTTGCCTCTGTCCCACCAGGCATCCCCCTATCCTCTATCTTCCCAGCAAATTGCATGCAGTGTGGTCATATCCTTAGGAAGCTCCTAGGAGGTGGCTTGAGACTATGTAGCATTATTAAGAAATTTTACTAGTACTAGTGCTAGTAATCTATTGTTTTTATCTTTGATTTAAAACTCAAGGCAGTAGACACCTGCCGAAATGATAACTACTCCCAGTGAGGTTTAATAGCGCTGGTTCAGGGGGTGTTGTGAACTTATCATTAAAGCCAGCTGTGACCTCACTGAACATTTCTTTTGTGTCTCACAACACAAGGGGCCAGTCACAGCCTGCCCTCTTGAGACAACTCTTTTCCTTCACACAACACTACATGCACTAGCTACACATACATTCTTCACACAAAATAAAAAAAAAAATCAAATGATGACTCCTATTATCATCCTGGAGTCCCCTTTTGGCTATTATCTATTCAGCTCATTTAGGGACCGGCACTTCAGAAAGTCTTCTTTTCCAATCACTATTTTTGTTGCCCTTGGGTGTTTTTCCCTTTTACATAAAAAAAAAAAAAACTAGCAAAACAAAATAGTTCTGAAACAAAAATTAAACTAGTGAAGTCCTGTTCAAAAACTAAAAGAATGGTGAATGTATTTGAAACAGACTATATGCAAATATTGGGGAAGAAAACAAAACAAAACAGACACACACACACACACACACACACACACACACACACACACACACACTAACCAAGAATATGAAGACATGATAGATGACACAATAAGGAGTCTTACAAGAATCATTAAGGAAAGGAGAAAAGTGATATTGGTAGGAGATTTCAACTGTAAGGAGGTAGACGGGAAAATTATGAAAGTGGTATGAGGGAAGATGCCTGGGGAGATAGATTCCTGAACCTAATGATAGATAATTTGATGGTCCAAAGAGTAAAGGAAAACACAAGATTCAGAGGAAACGATGAACCGGCAAGATTAGACCTAGTTTTTACAAGGGATATACCAATTAACGATGATATAAGATACAAGTGCCCATTGGGAAAGAGTGACCATGTAATATTAGAGATGGATATAGAAGAAGGAAAGGAAGATAGAGATGAATCATACAAAGGAGACCGATTAAATTACAGAAAGGCTGATATTGAGAATCTCAAGAACTATTTTAAAACGTAAACTGGGAGGAGATGGAAAACTCATTAACGGTTCAAGAGAAATATAACTTATTTTTGGAAATATACAAAACTGGGGTCAGGGAATATGTTCCGAAATATAGACCTAAAGAAGAAGGAAAGAAAGATTGGTTTAATGCAAGATGTGCTAGGGCAAAGGAGAAACGAGATGGAGCATGGAAAAGGTGGAGAAGAAACAGAAATCCAGAAAATAAGGAAAACTTCAAAACAGCAAGAAATGAATATGCTAAGGTGAGAAAGGAAGAAGAAAAGAACTATGAAAAGGACATTGTCGAAAAATGTAAGGAACAACCAAAATTGTTCTACAGATTCATAAATGGAAAAATAAGACAAAAAGAAACAATAGAAAGGTTAAAAGGAGAAAACGGAATGGTGGAAGACCCAAAAGTATGGCAGAACTGTTAAATAGTAAATTTCATGAGGTCTTTACTAAGGAATCCAAATTTGAAAGACCACAGGGTAATAGAGAGACTGTCTATATGAAAGAGATTAAAGTAACCAAGCTTGAAATAAAAAGTTGATGACGGAATTGGATGAGGAAAAGGCAATGGGACCGGATGAAGTCTCAGGCAGAATACTGAAAGAATGTAGGGAAGAACTAGCAAGTCCAATATACAACATCATAAAATGCTCAATAGAAAATGGAACAGTGCCAGTGGAGTGGAAAAGAGCTGAGGTGGTTCCCATATATAAGAGCGAAGGAAGGAAGAACCTTTAAATTACAGACCGGTATCACTAACTAGTGTAATATGCAAGATGTGTGAAAAGTAATAAAGAAGCAATGGATCGAGTTTCTTGAAGACAACAAAATATTATCAAATAGCCAATTTGGTTTTAGAAAAGGTCGGTCATGTGTGACAAATTTATTGAGTTTCTACTCTAGAATAGTTGATAAAGTACAAGAGAGAGAGGATGGGTTGACTGTATTTATTTAGATCTAAAAAAGGCTTTTGATAAAGTGCCACATGAAAGATTACTATGGAAGTTAGAGGAGAAGGGTGGCTTAAAAGGAAGCACATTGAGATGGATGAAGAATTACTTAAGGGGGAGAGAAATAAGGACGATAGTTAAAGATATGAAGTCCAAGTGGAGAACAGTAGACAGCGGAGTGCCACAGGGGTCAGTATTGGCACCAATACTTTTTCTCGTATATATAAATGACATGCCAGAGGGAGTGAACAGCTACATAAATCTGTTTGCGGACGATGCGAAACTGTGCAGAGTCATTAAACAAAAGAGGATTGTGAAATACTACAGGAAGACTTAAACAAGATCTGGAAATGGAGCAAAAATGGGAGATGGAATTCAATGTGGACAAAAGCCATGTCATGGAAATGGGAAAAGTGAAAGACGACCAGTGGGAATCTATAAGATGGGAGATGGAGTAGAACTAGAAAAAGTAAAAAGGAAAAGGACTTGGGAGTGACAATGGAAGAAAATAATCAACCGGTAAGCCATATTGATAGAATTTTCAGAGAGACGTATAATTTGCTAAGGAATATTGGAGTAGCATTTCACTATATGGACAAGGAAATGATGAAGAAATTGATAAGTACTAAAATAAGACCTAGATTGGAATATGCAGGAGTTGTGTGGACTCCCATAAAAAGAAACACATAAGAAAATTAGAGAGACTACAAAAATGGCTACAAGAATGGTTCCAGAATTTAAAGGGATGGCATATGAGGAGAGACTAAAGGCAATGGATCTACCAACCTTGGAGCAGAGAAGAGAGAGAGGATCTGATACAAGTTTATAAATTGATTAACGGAATGGATGAAGTGGATAATGAGAAACTGATCCTGAGAGAAGAATATGACTTTAGAAGCACAAGATCGCATAGTAAGAAACTAAGGAAGGGACGATGTCTGAGAGATGTTAAAAATTTAGTTTCCGCAAAGATGTGTTGAGACTTGGAACAGTTTGAGTGAGGAAGTGGTATCAGCAAAGAGTGTACATAGTTTTAAAGAAAAATTGGATAAGTGTAGATATGGAGACGGGACCACACGAGCATAAAGCCCAGGCCCTGTAAAACTACAACTAGGTAAATACAACTAGGTAAATACACACACACACACACACACACACACACACACACACACACACACACACACACACACACACACACACACACACACACACACACACACACACACACACACACACACACACACACACACACACACACACACACACACATCCCAATTTATAAATCAGGTAACAAGAGAGACCCATTGAACTATAGACCAGTGTCACTTACAAGTGTGGTAGCTAAGATGTGTGAGAGGGTGGTGAAGAATAGATGGACAGACTTCTTGGAGAAAAATGACATACTTTGTGAGTGTCAATTTGGTTTTAGAAAAGGGCGTTCATGCACGACAAACCTGATATGTTACTATTCGAGGGTGATAGATGTAATACAGGAAAGAGATGGTTGGGCTGATGGAATATATCTGGATTTAAAAAAGGCCTTTGATAAGGTACCACACCGGAGACTGATCTGGAAACTTGAAATGGTAGGAGGAGTGCATGGCAGTTTACTAAAATGGATGGAAGACTTTTGGTAGGAAGAGAAATGAGAACAATAATTAAGGACAGACCATCAGAATGGGGCTTGGTGGAGAGTGGAGTTCCACAGGGATCAGTGTTGGCACCAGTAATGTTCGCGGTCTACATAAATGACATGGTGGATGGGGTGTCCAGTTATGTGAGCCTATTTGCAGACGATGCAAAATTGTTAAGAAAAGTGAGATGTGACAAAGATTGCGAACTACTCCAGGAAGACTTGGACAGAATATGGAAATGGAGCTGTACATGGCAAATGGAGTTCAACACGACAAAATGCAAGAAATTAGAGTTTGGCAAGAGTGAAAGAAGAATCAGGAGTATGTACAAGATAGGAAATGAAGACATAAAACCAGTCATGAAGAAAAGACCTTGGGGTGACAATTACCAATGACCTATCGCCAGAGAGACATATAAACAAAATAATTGGAGAAGTATTGAACTTATTGAGGAACATAAGAGTGGCGTTCAGATATTTAGATGAAGAAATGATGAAGAAAATAATTACTGCAATGATAAGACCGAGGCTTGAATATGCAACAATACAGTGGGCTCGAACTTAAAGAAACACATAAGGAAACTAGAGAAAGTACAGAGGGCTGCAACAAAAATGGTGCCTGACTTAAGAGATTTGACTTATGAAGACAGACTGAACAGAATGCAACTTCCGACCCTGGAAAACAGAAGAGAAAGGGGAGACCTGATAGCAATATACAGAGTGATGATTGGCATGGAAAAAATGGATAGGGAAGATCTGTGTATGTGGAATGAAAGAATGTCGAGAGGGCATGGGAAAAACTAAAATGGCCACTTATAGGAGAGATGTGAAAAATATAGCTTCCCTCATAGAAGGGTGGAAGCATGGAATAGTTTAGACGTGGAAGTGGTCAACGCAAGGAATATTCATGATTTTAAGAAAAAGCTGGACATTAGTAGATATGGAGACGGGACAGTACGAGCATAGCTCTTTTCCGTATGTTACAATTAGGTAAACACACACACACATATATATATATATATATATATATATATATATATATATATATATATATATATATATATATATATATATATATATATATATATATATATATATATATATATATATATATATATATATATATATATATATATATATATATATATATATGTGTGTGTGTGTGTGTGTGTATATATATATATATATATATATATATATATATATATATATATATATATATATATATATATATATATATATATATATATATGTGTGTGTGTGTGTGTGTGTGTATATATATATATATATATATATATATATATATATATATATATATATATATATATATATATATATATATATATATATATATATATATATATATATATATATATATATATATATATATATATATATATATATATATATATATATATATATATATATATATATAATCAATTCATTAACCCATCTTTTGATGATACAATCGTAAATATTCAGTACTTACCAATCTACGATTTTTCTGTTGTAACACTTTGATCTGCTTTTTAATCTCCTCTGCCTGAAATAAAAAAGCAAAACAGTACTTATAATATTATTCATTGACTTCTACATTTATTGTTATTTCAAAGTTAACATGAATTTGAGACCATTCTTGCAAACCAATGTATAGAATACTTTTAATTTACTAAATATAAGAAATAATGAATACCAGCTGCACAAACATTTTAACATTACTGACACCAATATTGGCTCCAGAGGTTACCACATCACCTGAGGTAATCAAATTCAAAAGTGTCTCACAACAAAATACAGAGCCTGAAGCCTTAACACTTCAAGCTAAAACTTTTTTCTTTGGTGCTTTTTGCTGCTGGACATCCACAGTGATGAGGATTTACTTTTGCTATCAGGATTATTGAAGAAAATTGAAGCTCATAGAATAGACAGAAATGTATTTCACTGAATTAAAGTTTGGATTAATTATGGAGAAAAAAGGTTACAGATAAATAGAAATAATTCATCAAAATGGGTAAAAAAATCAGTAATACCTCCATGACAGTGTTCTTCAAACTTATTTAGCCATGACACAGTTTCATCTTACACACTACTTCCTTCACGGCCCAGTACTTGTGTTCTACTGTACCTTTATACTCTTGATATGATAAGTGATACACACACACACACACACACACACACACACACACACACACACACACACACACACACACACACACAAATTTACTTTATTACTTATATATTTGCTGATGATATGACAACCCACTGATTTATAACTTCCAACCCAGTTTTGGGTTCCAAGCTCTACTTTGAAGAACCCTGCCTAAAGAGTTCCTTAAACAGCTCCTTTGTTTTTTTTATAATCTACACTAACAATTTCATGAGAATGCTAAATATATAAACCAATAAATAAAACTAGCAGATGATGCTTTAAAGCTTTGTGTGAGCCATCTGGTCTTTGGTAGTCTCCTTATTTTCTGATGTTCTGACATGACAAAACAGTGGTACCTCAGTATACATCCTCAATTCATTCCAGATCCTAGGACTTATAACAAACAGGATTTACATCAATCAAATTTTTCCATGAAAAAAAATCCTATTGTTATTGGCATATTATACAGTACATTGATGTGGTTATATATAATTAGATAAATACAGTTCAATACTAAACTACATAAAGTATTTCATGGCACATAAGACACTTGGGCATTTAAGACACCCCCATTTTGGGAGGGTAGCATATTCAGGAAAAAAAAAAAATCTACATATCTAAATAGAATTTAGGTAGTAGTCTAATCATAGAGACAAAGAACACAGCACAGACCAAGATGTCAACAACACAGTTGGCACATCACTAAACGGGTTGTTTTCATTTTAAACATTTTCTCATAATATCATGATATGTTGAAAAACATGGTGTAAATCTTTGAGTGTACAGATGACAGAAATTTCAAAATCAAATTTACATGAGGATTTACATTTGCATATAATATCCGGGGTGATTTTTTTTGGTAATTTTTAGGAAAAAAGGTGCATTTTATAGACCATAAAATACAGTCAATAAAAAAGCAACTAGATGAAATAAATTAAAAAACTTGGCAATACTATTTGTGGGCAGTCATGACTCTCAAGAGAAGTAAACAAAGGCAGTACAGTGCTGTGACTCATTTTGAGCCATACAAGTTCTAGCACACAAGTCTTATTCCAAATAAAGGTCATATACCAAGTAATTCTTGTTGAGTCTCAACACAACATATATAAAGTTGGACCTATTTCAAAGTGGACATATACCAAGGTACCACTGTATTTGTATTTTTCACAGTTACTCTTTAATCTTTAAACTTACCTCTTTGAGCTTTTCCCTGAGCTGTTCATCCCTTCTGAGGAGATCTTTAGTATTAACATTGCTCAGTGCTGGTGAGCCTGCCTGCAGTGAAACCTTGATTAGCTCTGCCTCTTTCTGTAGCGCTGCACGGCGAAACTGTGTCCAATCTGGAGGCTCCTGTTTCTGTAAAGAAAAGAAGATTAAAAGATATCTAGATAATTTTTTTTTTTTTACATATATAAATTAAACAGCTTTTCTATTAATACTGGCAGCTATATGCACTGCTAACACTCACCATAATTTTCTTGGGAGTGTTAAGGTAGTCCAGTTTCATTTTAAGGAATTCAACCTGTAGACCAAAAAGGATCAATCAGTGGTGGAGTCTTACTGAAGATCATTTATATTTAAACTGTTGTCTAAAACACAAGCCAAGAGTATTCAATATGACAGCCTAAAGTATGGCTTTCTATGATTGATAGTATAAGTGTGAACCATGAAGTTGTCTGCTTTAAAATATACAGAACTTTTACAATACTAATAGTACTTCATTCTTTACAAGAAATAACCAACTTGTACACTGACATACATACAGTGCACTACCAACAATCCTTTTCTTTTCAGTTTTTTGTTTTCAGAAAATTTATGATAAATGAACTCATTGAGGTTTACATTTTGTGTGTTAGCATGGAAACACATCTTGTGATTTTTAATATTTTTTGTCAAAAAAAAATTCAGTAGACAAGACCTCACATGAAATTTGTTTGAATTTGATATTTATGTCAGAGATTATCATTCTGAGACTCTAGGTTCAATTTTCTTGGCTATTAAAATGTGATGTTTGACTCTCCTCTGCTTCTGGGCCATCATATACAACATTTAGCTATGTACTGAAACACTGGCATTTCAAATAGTTACTTAATATGAACGAAATCCAATCTCAAAGTAACTCATTCTTTTGTTGTACTTGATTACTGAGCATGTGATCTAAAATGCCTTATAAGATTCAAAATGCAAACCTTTTGTTCACTTTTCCTGAGCAGTGCTTCCATCTCATTTTGAGTACGGCAATAGAAATGATCAGGGTATGTTGAGGGAGCTGACTCAATGTGGGAATCAGCAGCTGCATCAAGGAATGGTGGATCATCTGGCTCAAGTGACTCCACTTCCTCATCCTCTGATGGGTCCCTCTTCATTGCCGCCACCACTGCAGCCATGCGACCACTCAACTGCCTACCAGACCGCGTGGTGATGCCAAGCTAAGAAACAAATAACAAGGGTTACATGAACGGGGATTCCTCAAATTAAGAACTTAATAAAAAGTTAATCTCTCTCTCTCTCTCTCTCTCTCTCTCTCTCTCTCAAGAAATGCATTAATAATGGTAATACAAGATAACTTTGTTAAAAACAAATTAAACAATGCATAATATCTCATATGACTAACATATGCGTATATCTCATAAGCTTACTCATATCAGACAAAAATACCTCCACTAATTCACGCATTGATTCTTGGTTTAACATTTTCATTCACCATAAGGATATAAAAAAAAAAGAACCTCAAAACTTTTGAAAATTATCAGTGCTCACAATATATATGAATCAATCAACTCACAATAATCACCTGTTTTAACAAACCGTCCCTTAACAAATGTATGTGTAATGAACTGTTTCTATTCAACAAAGTATGAATATGTAATTATGCAACATACAAAAATTCTATAACAAATCCAAAGCTGAGCTGACAACTTTTAAGATAACTTTTTTATTCTACATATTTCATCTACCTTTAAACATGAAAGATCTACATATATGTCATAATTCATGGTGAAAGACATGAAAAGTCACCATGAAAGCTTAAAGTTTAAAGAATTAAGAAGTTTAGAGTTGTGAAGATGTCAGTGAGGTGATAAACCATACTTTAATTGGTCATTAGCCTCCCTCAGTAACTCACTATTCCTATATTGCAATAATTCATAATCAAATAAGTTAGTATGGCAAACTGCTTATCTCATGACTTTACACTCTGCCTTTAATTCAAGTAACAAGTGATGAATAATTGTTTACAATATATTGATGTTACCCAGATCTTGGAGCCAATCAATTAGTCAGAGAAAGTCATCAATGTGTCTACAAGAGATCATGAATCCTGAGTTGCTTAAAAGTAAGTTCTTCATGACAGTCCCATAAATACCTTGTTAGTTGGTTTCTGCTTTGGTTTCTGCTCATCCTCAGGTTCCTGCTTGATATGTATCAGGTTCTGGAAGAGACCACCAACATTTCATAAAAATATGTCATTTCTTTCAATAGCAAACTATACAAATATAATAACATTCTCAATAAAGAGCAAATTCATTTCCAGAATAAAAAGGCATGTGTCAGAACCAATAACATAATAATTGAATTCACGACATTATCATTTTCTTTCTAGCAATAACTAAATACTGATTAAAGTAAATATGACTGCAAACAATTATATATATATATATATATATATATATATATATATATATATATATATATATATATATATATATATATATATATATATATATACACACACACACACACACACACACACACACACACACACACACACATTTGGGTGTGTCTCCTTTCACGTGTAGCCCCTGTTCACCTGGCAGTGAGTAGGTACGGGATGTAAATCGAGGAGTTATGACCTTGTTGTCCCGGTGTGTGGTGTGTGCCTGGTCTCAGGCCTATCCGAAGATCGGAAATAATGAGCTCTGAGCTCATTCCGTAGGGTAACGTCTGGCTGTCTCGTCAGAGACTGCAGCAGATCAAACAAACAGTGAAACACACACACAGCAGTCCCCTCTCCCCAGCTATCTGTGGGCCCTCACTCCCTCCGGTGGTCCGCAGCACCAAGCTTCTAGGTGTCTTGGTGGATGATCAATTATCATGGAAGGAGCATGTTTCCACCATCATCAGGTCAGCCTCATACAAGATCTATATGCTGCGCCGACTCAGGTCCCTGGGTGCACCGGCAGATGAGCTGAGGGGAGTATACCTCACCTTTATACTCCCTAAGCTCATATACGCCTCCCCAGCGTGGTCCTCCTCCCTGAACCTCACACAACGACAACAGCTGGAGAGGGTTCAGAAGAGGGCGTGCAGGGCCTGCCTACAGGTCCTACGAGGACGCCCTGACCTGCCTGAGTCTGCCGAGGCTGGCCACAAGACACCAAGAAGCCTTGGAAAAATTTGGGGAAGGGCTGCTGCATCATCCATGTCTCCGCCACCTGCTACCCCCAGACGTGCCTCTCCCTGCCCGCGCTACCCGACACCAGAATCGCGTGGCGCCCTTAAGAGCACCACGCACTGACCGGTACCACCTTAGCGCGGTGCCCACTATGGTGCGAGCCATAAATAAATAAATAAATTAAATCAATAAGCTAATTCTTGGTTAAGTTAGATTTATAGTTAGGTTAAGGATTTCATTGTTTTAATGTCCTCCCCCTGTACATTTTCAGTGTAAACTTTTTGTGGCACTGCCAAATTAATAAACCGTATATTATTATTATTATTATTATTATTACCGCGTAGTGTAGTGGTTAGCATGCTCGACTTACAATCGAGAGGGCCGGGTTCGAGTCCCGGTAAGCGGCGAGCAAATGAGCAAGCCTCTTAATGTGTGGCCCCTGTTCACCTAGCAGTAAGTAGGTACGGGATGTAACTCGAGGGGTTATGGCCTCGCTTTCCCGGTGTGTGGAGTGTGCTGTGGTCTCAGTCCTACCCGAAGATTGGTCTATGAGCTCTGAGCTCACTCTGTAATGGGGAAGACTGGCTGGGTGACCAGCAGGCAACTGAGGTGAATTACACACACACACACACACACCGGCCCGGTAGCTCAGTGGTTAGAGCGCTGGCTTCACAAGCCAGAGGGCCTGGGTTCGATTCCCCGGCCGGGTGGAGATATTTGGGTGTGTCTCCTTTCACGTGTAGCCCCTGTTCACCTAGCAGTGAGTAGGTACGGGATGTAAATCGAGGAGTTGTGACCTTGTTGTCCCGGTGTGTGGTGTGTGCCTGGTCTCAGACCTATCCCAAGATCAGAAATAATGAGCTCTGAGCTCGTTCCGTAGGGTAACGTCTGGCTGTCTCGTCAGAGACTGCAGCAGATCAAACAGTGAATACACACACACACACACACACACACACACACACACACACACACACACACACACACACACACACACACACACACACACACACACACACACACATGTAAATGCAAGCAATTATCAGTGATATAAATAATGAACTACATCACTAAATCAATTTTTCTAGAATCATAAACATGTACTTCAATTTTGTAGAAGTAAAAAAATAAACTAATAAATTAATTAATTCAGTACAGTGTATCAAGATGTATCACAACAGGCAGTTTTAGAATGACACATTCCAGAGAATTGCGGTAGTGTTGACTCAACACCACATTAAAACAGCTGGCGATCGCTGGCAAATCAGCCCATAGTGAACATCCCAATTGTCAAATGAGAGAGAGAGAGAGAGAGAGAGAGAGAGAGAGAGAGAGAGAGAGAGAGAGAGAGAGAGAGAGAGAGAGAGAGAGAGAGAGAGAGAGAGAGAGAGAGAGAGAGAGAGAGAGAGAGAGAGAGAGAGAGAAATACAAAACATTTTCACCCACCAACCACTAACAACCTTTTTAATTTTTGGTGCAAATTTTCCCTTGGTTGGTACAGCACCAATCCTAAGTCTGGTGGTCTGGCCAGTGCGGTCAAAGCATTCTTCATCAAAATGTTCTGAACAGAGCACTGCACGCTTCCCCGGGCTCCAGTTCTTTCGTCCTGTGGCAGGAACCCATTTTTGACGGGCTTCATTGTTCTTTGGGAAGCTGGAACGAATCATCAATATCATTGTTTATGCACACCATAGTTATGTTAATTTATTTATTCTATTTCAAATTATACTTTATTTATTTATTGTTATTATTCTTTTATGACCTCCCCATTGGTGCAGACACTGATCTTTATTGGTAATAAGTGTTTCTGCATATAAAAAGCAGAGTGCCTACTACTGATCAAACTAATTCCCTATGTTTACAAATATTCTCTGATAATTCACTAAAGGCTACATCCAGATCATATCTGCTGACTAGAACATTAGATGTTTCAGTAATGTTGGGAAGCTCTGCTCCTACAACAGGATTGAAGTTCTGCAACCAAAGAACATCCATGATGCTAAAAAATAAAAATTTAAAAAATAATAAAATAAATAAATATAGAAAATGAACAACACAACAAAGATAACCAATAAAAAGAGAAACACATATAGCAGAAATACTAACTAGCAAAAAATTGCCCATAAAATAAAATATATCTGCTCATCACTGCATCAGTTGTCATACAGCAAGAGGGTATTGTAGTTCAGTGCTCCCTACCACCTAAGTTCATACTTGGCAGTCCATACTGCTAGTGTTTCATGAAGACAGTCTAGAAACTTTTAAATAAAATCTTGTACATATACAATACACATAAATAAATTTATATCGATGCAAAAACTCAGTGCAGCCATCTTATATACAACTTACAGGTGAAATGTAACCTTGGCTCCACGACCACTCCTATTGGAACAGCCCCTTGCAGAACAGGAAGGCATTTTCTTCTAAATCTTGTTCCTGCTTGTTAGAATGTAATCCACAGCCTATGATGTCCTGAAATTACAAACAAACGACTAGATCATTTTGTCATTTTTTATAATAAGACTTTGAATGACTTTAATAAAAACAATACAACTTTCTGGAGCATTTTTTTTCCAAACTCAGTCTGAAAATTGGAGACAACAGAGACAACTAGGAGAAAATAAAATACTCTTCAAGTCTATGAATGATAGGGACAAAATAATAATGATATGTCTTAACTCTGGCACTGGTAAGCTTGGCACAGGAATGAGAGCAAATTCTGTTTATCCATGCATTTATTAATAATTATGTTTATGCCAAATTATATTACTCTACTTCATTTCAAAGTTCCCTTCTTAATGTAGTTCTACAGATGTAGCCATCCTACATAAAAAATGTACAAAGTTGCTTTTGTTTTGATTGTTTTTTCTACTATTGTTGTCAAACAATAGATCCTCAATTATCTCCTCCATTTTTCTTAGTAGGGTTGGTGCAATCTCTCTCTCTCTCACTCTCTCTCTGGCATAAGCAGCCAAGTGCTGTTCCTGGGATAGCAGCCATCTCCTTGACTTGGTCTTAATTACTGCTAGCATCCAAACCTAACTTAACTGAGCCTGTCTCTCTAAGGTAAGTCTAGTTGAGTAAGCATGGTGGTGGCATAATAAAGATCAAGGTCATGGCATCCATCACAACAAGAACAGCAGGGTCTCGTGACTTTTCTAATATCCATCATGGTAAAGCTTTCTAATTAAGCAGCATGGATAAAACCACAAGTCACGTACTATGCAGAAGGGTTGGTGACTTTGCCGTAAATGTGGTGAAATTGAGGAGCACGCATGTGGTATGGCTGTAATAGCACTCGAGTGCAGTAGATATTCAAGATTTTCTAAGTCAAGGGAGCTGTGCACCACATCAAGAGCAAACATTGAAATAATTTTTTTTTCTTTTGTTTATAGCTGGGATTTGTGGATAGCAGGATATTTGGAATGCAGACATATTATAAATAATTACCTTCATGAATTTTTTTTTTTAATTGCTTCAAGTTTCCAAGCATTAATACATATTGCATGATATTCTGTAACCTTAATTTTACCTAACATGTAACTCTTGAACTTGGAAGAAGAGGCTGAAGTTATATCCATATTACCTGAAACCTGTAACTTCACCTGCTGGGGATGGAATACTTTTAAGCACATCAAACAATTGTCCATGATATGCTTACTCTGTTCTAGAAATGTGTTAATGTTTACTATTAGTCCACGCTATTAACACACAACACGACTTCATGTTGTGGTAGCATACTCAATGTAGTTTATGTTTATGAAGATCTTTTTTCGTGCACTCAGCTATCATTGACTGATATCAATGTTTTTTAAAATCAACAAATAGCACCAGAAATCGAGTTAGGTTAGGTAAGTTTGGCTTAGATTAAACCTTTTGTTTTGGTTTAGTTGATCGGGAATACCAAAGTAGACCAAATTTAGCATATTCTAAAAGTCTAAGGAGACATATGGCCATAATTGGCAAACGAAGGACCTCATGTAAATTTTTACCTAAAAATGAAACCAGGGGTAAACATGACTGGAGATGGGATGATTCGGATGATTCACCTCAAGTTTGGGAGTTGAAATAAACGTTGGTTCAAGTTTGTAATACAATTGGCCAGAGTTGGTCGCTCAGAATTGTCGTTGGTTGAGATGAAAGTTCAAGTTGGTCGAGATAACTGTCCAAGTTTGCATTTAAGAATAGTTCTACATGAAAGGTGGACTTTGTAATGACATTTGCTGGTCGGGGAGATACTTTAGCATCGGCCCGTGTATTTTACAATCATTGCTCAGTCTTAGCGACCTGACAAAATGAGGCTGTAATAAATCTACGACAGTGAGTGAATAAATTACAAAATGAATTATCAGAGAAAGTCTATGGAGAATGTGAATGGGAGAAAAAACTAACCTATTCATGCTCTAAGCCAGCCCTCCCGCTCACAACACAGCTCCAACCAACGTAAACAAACCTCCCGTAGCCCCTTCACCCACCAATCTTCCCTGTTCGCAACCTTCCTTTATAATCTAGCTAGATTTCTATTTATTGCATATCTATCTATATACCACAACTTATTTATTTTCCTATAATTTGAATATAATTGTTACATTCAGCACACATACACCGCGTATTGTAGTGCTTACTATAGTTAGCAGTTTACCAGTTTTAGCACACTCGGCCCTCGGGTCACAACCGAGGTCCGAGAAGACCTTGGTTCGAGTCCCGGGCGCTGCAAGGCAAAACTTGAGCATGCTCATAATGTGTAGACCCTGTTCACTTAGTAGCATGTAGGTACAAGAGGGGTTGTGGCCTCGCTTTCCCGGTGTGAAGAGTGTGGTGTGGTCTCAGTCCTACCCTAAGATCGGTCGGTCTATTTGAGCTCCTGACTGAGCTAGCTTCCTAATGGGGAAGGCTGGTTCGGTGACCAGCAGCCGACCGTGAATACACACACACACACACAGGATCATGAGCAAACACACAGTACTACGTTCTCTCTCTCTCTCTCTCTCTCTCTCAGAGGTATACCAGACAGCAGACACGTTATGTTCGTAGTATTGGAACTTTGGAAGTTAGGACACTGGTGATGGGACAGAGGCGTTGAAATATATGATACTGGCAGACTCACGATCAACAAAGCTATTGTACGTTACTGTAATTTTCGAAGTCAATTAATTGGGAGGAGTTCCCTAGTGTCAGATTATCCTGCCTATCTACTCTATGAAACCGAGATGGTGTCATTTCACCCCAAAAGCATGCTCACCGAGGTGTATCCTCTGTTGGTGAGAGAGGAAAGAATTTGGCGACACATATTTTCTGTTGCTGCTAGGGAGAGGAAAGTGATAAGCAAAGCTAAGAACACAGGGTAGAGGGATTTCTAACTTTATTTAGCTATCCTAAGCCTGATGGGTGTACAGAAAAGTCCACATGGAGATGGAACGTAAGCGGCAGAGCATGTGATAAGCAAGGTGTCAGTTCAGTCAACATTACACAAACTAATTTAATTACCTGTGTGTTGCCAGCATACATCAGCTTCGAACATTGTCTGCTAGGCTTTGCCTGGTGAACAGTAGAAATTATGGTACACAATATCATCTGGCACCACTGTTTATTGCCATTTGAACTTTTCAACACTTATGACATTACCCTACTTTGCCTTATGATATGGCAGAAATGTTTGTCAACAGACACTGCTCAAACCTGTGGATGCACCCCTTCAAGCCTTCAGAGTTGCAGTTTAAGTCCTTTATCTATGTCAATGCTTCCTCTCTTCATTCAGCTGTCTGGATCTTTTTTGTTTTTTTGTTTTTTTCTTAGAACAGCCTTCCTATTCACTATTATGTGGTCTTACGCCTTACCTTGCAGGTTTATCAGTGAAAGAGGATCCTGGACTGCAGTTACTGGATTTTACATGGGAAAATCAAGTTTGCTACATGAATAACAAACACTGTCTGTATTTAATTTCTGATCCATTCTAGGGATATCTATATTTGACAACAGCATGGATTATCAGTCCATGGTAAGGGAAAAAAAGATCAATATAAATTACTTAACAGTAAGTTTTCCTATAATGTGTAGTGGACAAATTTTTTTTTAAGGAAATATGGAAATTGAAATTTCATTAGGAATAAGGTTTTCTTTAAAAATTAAAATTTCAGTACCAGTGGTGCATTTAAAATTTAGGAAAATAATAATTACAAGTACAGTTTCATAGACCTGATATCATATGCATGTCCATTATAAAATCTATCAATAAATTACCAAAGCTCTTCAGTCACATATATGTTTATTTTCTTATTCTTCCAAGTGTTTCATGGATAGTTATTATGTAAAATGGTTACTGTAATTTTCAATATATATATATGTCACAAAAAATAGTTTTGAACACCTGGGTTAAATTTATGCACCCAAGATAAATTATATAGCTATCTTAAACTTTTATGCAAAAATTAAAATCTTTCAATGCAACAAAAACATAGTACATTATTCAGCATTACTAAACATAGGCTAAACAATCCACACATTGAAAGAACGTACTAGGAACAAACACTATTTACGTTGGGTGCTTTGAGCTATGGGACACGTCTAAAGCATGCACAGCAGATATTACTGAAAGTAATTCTTTTAATACTTTCTTCTCATCAAGATATGATACCATTTATGGTTATTGAAAAAAATAAAATAATAATAAAAATAAAAATAAAAATTCATGTTGAACAAAATGTTTTCTGAACTGCATTTCTACATCAACTTACTGCTGAGCATACTTTGAAACACTGCCCCCAAAATCTCTAAGCAAAATAGCCTCGTGTCATTTACTTAAATGTGGAAGAATGGCTTCAGCAGATATCTACTTCACCAAATGTATGTATGTAGTTAAGTAATACAAATTTCATACTTCAAATTATACAACTACTTTATCGACATGAAACAGATTGTGTTATCAACAATAAGCATTTGGTTTAAAGTAATTTATTTAGCTAAGTATTAAAAATAGAGGAAAGGAAGTAATAAAAGCCTCACAACCTCTACCTCCCCTGCTGAGTTACTCTTGCACTCCACCATTTCAACTCACATCCAGTAAGAAACCAATTGTTTGGAGTTTCATCTGTACATATACACATATTTGCATTCTATATACTGTACTCATCAGAATTCATCAGTATAAAAATTGTGATTGCCACAGTTTGGAGGAATTCAAATTCATTGTTAATTTTTCTCTAGAAGGATGACCAACTTCACCTGAATTCAAGAACACATTGTGCAAAATCAATAAGAAAATTCACTTTGATTACTTAGATTCTTAGATTCAGGTAATGAGAGCCTTCTCTGCTTAACCATAATTTCTAGGGCTAAACAGGCTAACAAACATATATGCATTTCTTTCCAATATTTCAAGTTAATATGTTAATAGTAAAAGAAGAGTGAACAGTTTGTGAATTTCAAAAACCAGTTGATGTTTCATAGGTATACAATGCAAACTGCAACACATACCCTCTTACTCCAACCCAAAGACAATTACAAAAGTCTGCATTGAATTGTGAGCTTGTGGCAAGAATAAGACACTTTTTGAAGAACATCTCCTGGTAAAACACTGCGAAGAATGAAAAGTATGAAATGGCACCAATAATGTAACAAAACATATGGTTGGCTTTACTTAACAGTAAGAGAACCACTTCAAAATTATCTCAGGAAATACTGAGATGAATGCCACAGGAAAGAGTACCATGAATGTACTATTAGTGGCTTGCCATCTATCACCTTTCTCAGTCTCTTGCTACTCGAGCAGTGGGTTCCCTGACCATGAGAGCCTGTTCTTTTAAAATCCCATTCAGTCTCTCTAGATACAGTCTAGAATAATCTGACCAAACTAGGTAGAACATCCTTAATGAACAAGGGACACACGACTGAAAAAGGCTGAAGATAAAATTTAAGAGTTAGGAGATGAAGGGGGCATTTACCTATGTATGATAAGGTGCAACATAAGTAGCAGGAAAAAGACCCTTTCGATTCCCCATTTCACCAGTCCACCAGTGTTGGTCTGATCGATCTGTTACAGTGATGACATCTCCTCGCTTGAATTCTAATTCTCCGTGTTCTTGAGGAGTGAAGTCATACAGTGCCTGCACTAAAAACTGAAATAAAAAGGAGTAGTCAGTCAAATGAAACCTACTACCAGTTCTTGTACTTACTATATAATTCATATATACAGGCAGAACTAGCAACTTAATCAAATCAGTACACTGTAACACCAACTAAATACAATGTTTAGTAAAAAAATAATTTTAGGTCAAATTCCTGTTGTTTTGAGAAATGATGCAGTGAATTGCTTAGGAATTGACAAAAGAGAAATGAAAGATATCTTTGAGGCATATCAAGGATAGTATAGAGCAGGAAATATTGACAGCCAAGATTTGAAGTATTTTTATCATTTGTACCACATTTAACTTCAGGAAAAACAAAAGAAGGATTTCTTATACTGATGTGTACATGTATTTCCTGATATACATAATTACTATTATTATTATTTTTTTTTTTTTATGTTATGGCCTATTAACACTTATGGGTATACTTGAAGAGCATGGGAAGCACTGTTCAGCTTCCACCCATTAGTGGCGCAGGTAGTTTTATTTATAGTGGTACCCATATTAGGGGCCATACCACCCCCTAAGTGCATTTTTAGTGAAACCACCTAGAACCTGGGTGACATGTAAGTAACTTTAAATGACTCGACAAATTACAAAGTTTAAAAGGCGGTACATGGTGAGATTCAAACCTACGCATGGACATCTGCCCAATCTCACACTCACCATCTTATCCACTATGCCACCACTGTTACACAATATTTCACTTTTACAATATTCATTATTACAACCCTATTTCTGCTAAACAAACTGTTATTTTGCTTTTACGATATCCCATGTACACACTCATATTGGTTAAGATGATAAAGAGCTTTATGGATGTTGTTTTAGTAAAGAAGTGAAACTTCTAGTTGAGATTTTTAGTCAAGTAGTCCAAGTATGCAAAGTAGAGAAAAGAGGGCATACTAAATACAAGATTCAGAATGTATCAGTAGCATTAAACCACAACTATACATACCTCTTCAGGAGTCATGTCTTTGAGCTTGATGTCATGTGAGCGGGACACAGAGGCAGATCGATGGTATTCGACCAGTTCGTTTAAGGAGTTGAATTTTACAACCCAGAGGAAAAACTTTCCTTGTGCATCTCTTAGGACCTTAAAGTGTTGAACACCATCACCACATCTTGAGGAAAATGAAAATGGAATAAATTAATCAATAAATACATATAATGGCAAAGTAAGAGCATACAAATATATGGGGAAGATATAAATCTACATTGGTTAGAAAACATGAGAATCTGGTCTTTCTAATAAACCAAATGTTTATTTACTCTAAATGGTATTTGTTTAGGTAGTCATATACTATTTATACATTCTTTTCTACTTGTTAGGGCATGTATAAAACTATTTTATCTGTTCATGATCAATTGCTCGTTGTAACAATTATATAATATGATTACATCCCTCTTCCATCCTCATAACTCAAATTTCACCTTGTGCAATCTTCATTAGCTATTCAATCTTTCCAAATTTTTTTTTTTATCACCAGGTTATAAAATGCATAAAAATACCAAGTGTTAAAATCAAACATAAAAGAAACAAAAATAAGGTAAAGTTCAAATAAAAAAAAAGGTAAAAACAAAAATCAAATGAATGAGGTTGGAATTTAAATATACCAAAGGAAATTACTTCCAATTTTCCTGGGCATTTTTGGCTGGAAAATGAGAAGGAATAACTGCCACCAAAGCAGGCCCAGATGACATTAGATTTATAGTACCAATAGTAATTAGTGACATCTAAAAGTCCCACAACAAAAGCAATACCAACACTACACCACGGCTGCTTCAATTCACCCGTCATGGATTTCTCCAAAGAATACTACTGCACTCACTCAACTTCAAATTCTGATCACAGGGCTATCAGGATCTTTTTATCTATTTTTTTTTTAATAATTAAACAGTAAACAAAACTCTTCAATTAAAATTAAAATGACATCTCTACCTTTTCTCTCATTAAGTATATTAGGCCAGCCACTTACACTATTCATCTTTTCTGCAAATATCCTGGTTTATTTAAGTAAGTCAATATCAACAACAAAAAAGAGCATCCAATTATCAGTGCTGTGCAATGTTTACAGGATGCTGCTCAGACCCATCACCTGACATCCCAGGTGGAAAAGATTTTAAAAGCCTGTTGGGCATTATTTGACTTTGAAAAACATGGTTCTCTCTTTTCAGCATGATACAATTTCTTTCCCAGCAGATTCAGCAATTCAGTATAGGGAATGTTACTACTATTTACATTACACAAGACAGCTCAATTTGAATTATTCAGTAAATTAAACATCATTCTGAATGTCAGAGATGCTATTTAAGAATCCTTCTGAATGCAAAACTGTCATCACATCTTTATGAATTTTGAAGTAAAAAGAAATAACACTTCTGTAAAAATGCATAAATAAGTAGGCCATGTAAATGGGGTTTCTGACCCACCTTAGGTGTTACAATATAAAAATCATTATCCCTCTTACCTATTCATTTATCTATTATTGTATATCTGTGTGTAAGAGACAGCTCACCAGTATTGAAGGAATGCAGATGACAATGGAGAATTCAGCACAAAACATTCTTAATGAGAATAGTTTGGATTTGGCATGGAACTTGTAAATTATGAATTTCAAGTGGTATGAATCTGACAACACTGCTATACCTCTCAATAAGCAGCAGCCAGTTTTCTGGGGCTTTTCAATGACTACAAGAGTCAAAATCTAAGCATACCTACCCACTTCGAGAAGTATGCTGTGGATTGCACTGGGGATGTGAGTCTGTGACAAGAAAGATAACATAATTTATATATCTTCTAATATCCTAATCTGTTACAATTTCTTAAAATTCTGTAACATAGCTGCCACACACTGCTCTTGGTAAAAGACTATCCATTGTAAAGCTTTTTTTCCCCCCATTTCAAGCAGGGACAAGGTGTCAAGGGCCTGCTTTAGTCGTTTGGTACCTGAGAGATCCAAAAACCAAACCATCCTCATGCTGCATCAAGACTGCTCCTGAATTAACATAAGGAAGATACAAATACATGATTTGTGTGATTTGTTCTGACATCTTAGAACCATTTTATAAATAACACAAAATAAAATAAAAACAAAAATAAAAATAAATTAATCAATTAATTAATAAACTTTTTTTATTTATCTATTTATTTATTTTATTTTATTTTATTTTATTTTTTTATTTTTTTTGCAAGAAATAGTTTCCTTTTTCAAGCTGCTCACTGAAGATGCAAAAAATACATCTAAACTGTGTTAATAAAATTGCCTGAAGAGTATCTAGAACTCTAGGCAGTGCCTTTCATATAAGGAAACCAATATAACTGGTACCTTTAACTGACTGCATTCATAACTGGAAGATTGTAAAAATCTACTTTCAAGAATATCAAAGACATTCAATCCCATTAACAATAGCAGCAGGCACCATGTATGAGGCATCTAGAATCACAACATTGTAAGCAATAAATAAATAAATAAATAAATAAATTTATTTTCTTTTATATATATATATATATATATATATATATATATATATATATATATATATATATATATATATATATATATATATATATATATAAACACTGTCTAAAGTTTGTTGCCACAAGATAACTACAAAAGGTGCATTAGTGTCTTTAGCTGTTTTTACAGTAGTTTCATTATATTCAGCATCTGTACACCTGCAGTGGTGCAACAACAGAGTACATTGCAATACTTTCAAAGGCATCAACATTTTAGAATAACATCACTGATAAAGCTTTCATGACACACTAGCCAATACACTAATGAAGGAAAGCAATGCAGATGTTACTAAAAGGAGTATTGTTTTCCTTATCTCAGCACCAAAAATTCATTAATTATCAATCAATGAAACTTGTTAAACCATTTACTATCATATAGAAGCAAAATCCTTTATGCACACTGATTTCTCCAGTGTTATAACTAACATAACCCTTCCCTGTCACCCAAATACTTTGCTTTCCATACTTTCCACTCACTCATGTTACTCTCTCTTTTTCAAACAACAGTGAGGCTTCTTTTTCCTTCTCTCTTCATCACCAGAAGAGACTACTATATACAGGCAACCCCCATTTAACGAAGGTTCACACAAAGAAATTTCACTACAATGAAGATTTCGTTTTACTACCATCTGCTTGTTTAACGAACACCAAACTCGCTTCAACGAAGTTTTATCCAGGTAATTTTTTCTACATTTGAAAGCCCCACCGTATCATGCAAGCTGACAGGCTTTTAAATACACCAGGAACTGCTGGTACTAAGGCCTGCCTCAGGAGAAATCCTGAGATACCTGTAGAATAAAGATCAAGATCAAGCCTCTAGTGGACAACACAGGCGCTGCCGATACAAAGGCCTGACTCAGAAGAAATTCTGCGTCACCTGTAGCATCAAGATCACGCGCACCACTCACTCCCCAGTCAAAACATAACAGCATCACCAGCAGCTCATCTTCCCTAGTTCAACTTACCACCAAAACGCCCTGCAATGTGGCCTAACGTTCCTAAGAAGACCAGGAAGTGTCTTACTCTCGAAGTGAAGCTGGGTATTATTCACAGACAAGAGAGAGGCCAGAAAACTAATAACATTGCTTGCCACCATCTTGACTCCATCTACTGTCTACTATTTTCAAGTCAGCAGACTCTATTAAGAAGGCTGGTGAGACCGCATCTTCCTTGAAAGCTAAAAGAACCACCTGAACTCGTGACTCTACAATGGATAAAATGGAAAGCCTTGTGGAAATGTGGTACATAAGTTGTGTATGCGGTACAATGATGCGCACTTTGTTTACATTCCACAGGTTGCTGGTTAGTGTATTTCCCGTTTCACTCTCCCTCCTTTCATAATGTTAAGATCATCAACATTATAAAATTACGTACATACATACATTAGTGTACATTATAATGACTTAAATTAAATTACCTAAATGTTTAACTTCATAATTTTTACTTTCATTAAACCTTTTACTGTACTATGATGCACTCTTGCTTTGCTTACTCTCAATGGAAGTTCAAATCAGGGGTTAAACCTGTTATAATCGGTTCGCTTAACGAAGCTTCGCTTAACGAAGTGTTTTTTAGGAACGTAACCCCTTCGTTAAGCGGGGGTTGCCTGTACTTAATACTACTCATGGTGAATAGAATTCATGAAATATACAAGACAGCCTACTAGAAGAATATGAGAAGTACTGTTCAGCTCCCACCCATTAGCAGAGCAGGCAATCTTATTTATAGTGGTACCCATATTAGGGCCCATATCACCACCTAAGCGCATCTTTTGTGTAAGGCAATTACACCTCTATCTAGAACCTGTGTACCATGGTAACATGTAGCTAACTTTAAGAGGCTGTCGCCAATTTCACTCTTGCACGGAACATAACAATGCAATCTACTTCTTTGGTTAGCTTCTGAATAAATCCCTTACATAATGATATATAATTAATGTTGTGCCTAAGTAAATTACACAAATCACTTTTAAAGCAACAAAATATTCATGCAAATTTAATGCACTACTTTCGTTTCCTTTCTTTATCGAGTCCATCTTAATGTAAAAATTACTTAAAGTTCTCTAACAACCCAGTGATTAAGAGAGAAAAATATAGTAACAAATGTTTGAAACTATATATAGCTACTTCAGTCACTAGGAAAAAATAAAAACAAATTTCTTCTTTACAACAAAACAAAGATCACTCATTTTAATAAAAAACTAACAAAGTTATAGGCTTTTGAATGGGGAAAAAACCCAGTTTTTCAGGAGAGGTCTTTTAAGTGTAAAGATCCCATGACCATCCTTTAAACACACATTCCTTGGTAATCTTGGACTAAACATATTCTCCTTCCTCTTCACCACTACCTCATATTTACTGTCATGCTTCTAAGAATGTGAGAGGTAGTGATACTGCTGGTGTAAATCCAAGGATGTCACCTATGTAGCTAGCCAATGTAGTGAAGATTCTCATAAGATTGCAACTTCCCAGAGAGTAGATTTTGCTTGTTAGCATTTTTGTACTTGTACCAAATGCTTTATCATTGAATGGAGAACAACATGGCAATCCAAAAGGCCATTTTAGGGAAGTCCAGAGACCGTAGGTAGGAAGAAAGTGTATTTCGGTAATGAGCAATACATAAACCTTTCCCTAGTGAAGTCCACAGACCACTGACTTGCTGATGACAATATTCTACTGGCTCAGGCCACTGAGTTAGGCTGCTAAACACTACCAGAAAATAATTACTCATTTCCAATACAAAAGAAACACATAGGTTCTAATTCAATGACCAATAAAAAAGCATTACCAGGTTGCCAATGATCGCAATACTTTTATCTATTTTCCTGATAAAAACCAATTAAGAAAAAAGATATCACCATGAAAGTTTGAGAGTGTGTTACCAACACCATATTCATATTTTAGAAAGAGGAAAATATTTTTCCCCAAATTTTTGGAAAAAAATATTAAATCTGTGGGGATGCCTCCTTAAACCACTTGATAAATGAGTTTCAAAATGGCACATGGTGGGATTTGAACCTACACAAGGATGTCTGCCTGATCCCACACTCACCACCTTATTCACTAAGCCACTGCCTCCCTAGGACATGTTGCACGATGGTGCATTCATTAAACCAGCAATGGTTAGCAATGCTGTTATCACAACTATCAACAAACTGCTCCTAACTGGGTAACAACAAGTAGGATTTCTTTTCTCCTTTCATAAATGCAGGCTAGAAGGTATACTGTATAAGTGCCTGACTCTCACTTTCTGATCAACCAATGTGGCCGTGTAGACAACATGTGTTAGACTTGCACTATTGTGAATGGCCAGTATTAACCTGTGTTACTAATAGTTCCATGATGCTGGCACTCCATTGAGAGAAGAGCTTAATAACAGCAAGAACCAGTAATCTATACTTGGTACAAGGAGAATTACCATTTTGCTGAAATCATACAAAACAAAGCTAACAAGACAAGCTTTGGTGAGGTTTGTGAGGTGCCTGGTACCAGTAATTTGCAATGTTGTGATTCAAGATGCCTCATATAGTCTTTGTTTATGTAAAGTCTGCCCACTTATCTGCCCATATAAATGGCATTCCCAGTGTATAAATGAGGCTTCTAATGATGTTAAGCTACACCATTATACTATGATGAATAAATTCTTGGTACAAAAAGCAGGCACCTATTACAAACAAATTTTCTTTAAATTGATGTATGTGATTACTTGCATACATGTATGGTAATATTTTTATATCTTGCTTCAAAACATCAAGGGCAGCACAACTGTGGGCTGCCTTGGGCACTAGGCAAACATCTTAACCACATGCCGCTAGTCAGTGTGTGTGTGTGTGTGTGTGTGTGTGTGTGTGTGTGTGTGTGTGTGTGTGTGTGTGTGTGTGTGTGTGTGTGTGTGTGTGTGTGTGTGTGTAATTCACCTCTGTTGCCTCCTGGTCACCTAGCCAGTCTTCCCCATTACGGAGCGAGCTCAGAGCTCATAGACCGATCTTCAGGTAGGACTGAGACCACAACACACTCCACACACCGGGAAAGCGAGGCCACAACCCCTCGAGTTACATCCCATACCTATTTACTGCTAGGTGAACAGGAGCCACACATTACGAGGCTTGCCCATTTGCCTCGCCGCCCTGGGACTCGAACCCAGCCCTCTCGATTGTGAGTCAAGCGTGTGTATTTACCTAGTATTTACCTAGTTGTAGTTTTACAGGGCCTAGGCTTTATGCTCGTGTGGCCCCATCTCCATATCTACACTTATCCAATCTTACTTTAAAAGTGTGCACACTCGTTGCAGACACTACTTCTTCATCTAAACTGTTCCACGTCTCAATACATCTATGCGGGAAACTATATTTTTTAATATCTCTCAGACATCTTCCCTTTCTCAGCTTTTTACTATGCGATCTTGTGCTTCGGATGTCATATTCTTCTCTCAGGATCAGTTTCTCATTATCCACTTGGTCCATTCCGTTGATCAATTTATAGACTTGTATCAGGTCTCCTCTCTCCTTCTTTGTTCCAAGGTTGGTAGATCCATAGCCTTTAGTCTCTCCTCATATGTCATCCCTTCAAGTTCTGGGACCATTCTTGTAGCCATTTTTTGTAGCCTCTCCAATTTCCTTATGTGTTTCTTTTATGAGGGGTCCACACTACTCCTGCATATTCCAATCTGGGTCTTATTATAGTATTTATCAATTTCTTCATCATTTCTTTGTCCATGTAGTGAAATGCTACTCCAATATTCCTTAGCAAATTATATGTTTCTCTAAAAATTCTATCAATATGGCTTACTGGTTGATTGTTTTCTTCCATCGTCACTCCTAAGTCCTTTTCCTTTTGACTTTCTCCAGTTCTACTCCATCTCCCATCTTATAGATTCCCACAGGTCGTCTTTCACTCTTTCCCATTTCCATGACATGGCTTTTGTTCACATTGAATTCCATTTCCCACTTCTTACTCCATTCCCAGATCTTATTTAGGTCTTCTTGCAGTATTTCACAATCCTCCTTTTGCTTTATAACTCTGCACAGTTTCGTATCATCCGCAAACAAATTTATGTAGCTGTTCACTCCTTCTGGCATGTCGTTAATATAAATGAGGAAAAGTATTGGTGCCAATACTGACCCCTGTGGCACTCCGCTTTCTACTGCTCTCCACTTGGACTTCATATCTTTAACTACTGTCCTTATTTCTCTCCCCCTCAAATAATTTTCTATCCATCTCAATGTGCTTCCTTTTAAGCCACCCTTCTCCTCTAACTTCCACAGTAATCTTGCATGTGGCACTTTGTCAAACGCCTTTTTAAATCCAAATAGATGCAGTCAACCCATCCTCTCTCTCTTGTACTCTATCAACTATTCTAGAATAGAAACTCAATAAATTAGTTACACAAGACCGTCCTTTTCTAAAACCAAATTGGCTATTTGATATTAATTTGTTGTCTTCAAGGAACTCGATCCATTGTTTCTTTATTATTCTTTCACACATCTTGCATATTACACTAGTTAGTGATACCGGTCTGTAATTTAAAGGTTCTTCTTTCCTTCCACTCTTATATATGGGAACCACCTCAGCTCTTTTCCATTCTACTGGCACTGTTCCATTTTCTATTGAGCATTTTATGATGTTGTATATAGGACTTGCTAGTTCTTCCCTACATTCTTTCAGTATTCTGCCTGAGACTTCATCCGGTCCCATTGCCTTCTCTTCATCCAGTTCCTTCATTAACTCTTTTATTTCAAGCTTGGTTACTTTAATCTCTTTCATATAGATTGTCTCTCTATTACCCTGTGGCCTCTCAAATTTGGATTCTTTAGTAAAGACCTCCTGGAATTTTTATTTAATAGTTCTGCCATACTTTTGGGTCTTCCACCATCCCGTTCTCTCCTTTTAACCTTTCTATTGTTTCTTTTTGCCTAATTTTTCCATTTATGAATCTATAGAACAATTTTGGTTGCTCCTTACATTTTTCGACAATATCTTTTTCAAAGTTCTTTTCCTCTTCCTTCCTCACCTTAACATATTCATTTCTCGCTGCCTTGAAGTTTTCCTTGTTTGTTGGATTCTATTTCTCCTCCACCTTTTCCATGCTCCATCTCTTTTCTCCTTTGCCCTAGCACACCTTGCATTAAACCAATCTTTCTTTCCTTCTTCTTTTGGTCTATATTTTGGGACATATTCCCTGACTCCTGTTTTGTATATTTCCAAAAATAAGTTATATTTGTCTTGCATTGTCTCTGAGTTTTCCATCTCCTCCCAGTCTACGTTTTAAAATAGTTCTTGAGATTCTCAATATCAGCCTTTCTGTAATTTAATCGGTCTCCTTTGTATGAATCGTCTCTATCTTCCTTTCCTTCTTCTATATCTATTTCTAATATTGCATGGTCACTCTTTCCCAATGGGCACTTATATCTTATATCATCATTCATTTGTATACCCCTTGTAAAAACTAGGTCCAATCTCGCCGGCTCATCGTTTCCTCTGAATCTTGTGCATTCCTTTACTCTCTGGTCCATCATATTGTCTATCATTAGGTTCAAGAATCTTTCTCCCCAGGCTTCTTCCCCCATACCACTTTCATAATTTTCCCAGTCCACTTCTTTACAGTTGAAATCTCCTACTAATATCACTTTTCTCCTTCTCCTGTGTGTGTGTGTGTGTGTGTGTGTGTGTGTGTGTGTGTGTGTGTGTGTGTGTGTGTGTGTGTGTGTGTGTGTGTGTGTGTAATTCACCTCAGTTGCCTGCTGGTCACCCAGCCAGTTTTCCCCATTACAGAGCGAGCTCAGAGCTCATAGACCGATCTTTGGGTAGAACTGAGACCACAACACACTCCACACACCGGGAAAGCGAGGCCACAACCCCTCGAGTTACATCCCGTACCTATTCACTGCTAGGTGAACAGGAGCCAAACATTAAGAGGCTTGCCCATTTGCCTCGCCGCTTACCAGGACTCAAACCTAGCCCTCTCGATTGTGAGCCGAGCATGCTAACCACTACACTACGCAGTGTGTGTGTGTGTGTGTGTGTGTGTGTGTGTGTGTGTGTGTGTGTGTGTGTGTGTGTGTGTGTGTGTGTGTGTGTGTGTGTGTGTGTGTGTGTGTGTGTGTGTCTGTGTGTGTGTTTCACTGTTTGATCTGCTGCAGTCTCTGACGAGACAGCCAGACGTTACCCTACGGAACAAGCTCAGAGCTCATTATTTCCGATCTTCGGATAGGCCTGAGACCAGGCACACACCACACACCGGGACAACAAGGTCACAACTCCTCGATTTACATCCCATACCTACTCACTGCTAGGTGAACAGGGGCTACACGTGAAAGGAAACACACCCAAATATCTCCACCCGGCCGGGGAATCGAACCTTGGTCCTCTGGCTTGTGAAGCCAGCGCTCTAACCACTGAGCTACCGGGTGTGTGTGTGTGTGTGTGTGTGTGTGTGTGTGTGTGTGTGTGTGTGTGTGTGTGTGTGTGTGTGTGTTAATATAAGGTTTTACATTCCAACTAAACTTACTTGACTGAGAGAGAAAAATCTCCTGGAGAACTTTCACTGACTCTTATAAGAAATGCTCCTTCATGCTTATTATGTAAGAGTTTTTCTGCATCAGCTCTTGTTATCCTGCCATAATACCACCTGTTGAATAAAGTAAAAATATTAATCAAAATAAATTAACAAACAATTTCATGCTATTTTTATACTATATACTGATCCTTGGAATAAAACCTACAGGCTGAAGAAAAATTAAAATAAGATAAGAAAAATAATCTGCCAATAATATTGGGAAGTAGGATTTGATACCCTATGTTGGTAGTACTATCACCTGTAAAGTCAATATGTAGCTGTAAGATCATGAAAATACACTTAATGTAGCTATAATACAGAAGGCAAACAAAGATAAATATAAGGTGGTCATTGAGACCAGATGTGGTTGATATTAAGATTCCTACAAGGACCTTGAGTAAGTGCTGAATTCTATGAATTTGAAAAGGGAATCTGAAAATAACCTCTATGGGGAAAATCTAAGTACAGTAAGGCCCTGCACTTGGCGAATTAATTAGACTGGTGAAACTACCGCCAAATGTGAATTTTGCCAAACACAAGTTCTTTATACCATATAAATTGCCTAAAAAATGCCTCAATCAGTCTTTGGTCATTGCCATTTTGACACCTAAAATACCATCTTTCAAGCTGAAACACACGTACAAAACAGACCATTTGTGTTGCTTTCCTCATCTGCACTCCCGTTTTTACACCCGTTTCCCTCGCCCACTTTCGTCCTTGCCCCCACCACCATTGTCCTTACCCCGACCGGTGGTACTACCTGTTGCGCTGGTAGAGGCCATGTTGGCGGTAAATCGCCAGAATTCGTTCCCACACTAGCAGAACAGAGGGTAGCACAAACAAAATGGCTGAAGGGGACTCTCACACTGAGAGTTCTAATAGGTTTTGAGAGAGGTCTGACGTCACAAGGGAGCCCCGTGGTTCGCTGTGCGGCCACCAGGGGACTGCCAAGTTTGAATTCAAATCACTAAGCGTGCACTCGGTGGTCCGTGACCATCCTACCGCCAAAAATTAATTTCGCCAAGCTGAGATTCGCCAAGTGCAGGGACTTACTGTACAGGGATTTCTCAATTTATGCGAGGGATACATTCCTGAAGGGATCACGTAATGTGAAAATCGCATAAAATGAACTTGATTATTGAACTCAACTGTGTACTGTTTATACTGTTTGAGGTTCTAATATATATATATATATATATATATATATATATATATATATATATGAGCCAAAACCATTTTCTCCATGGAAATCAACGTAAAATAGATTAATCAGTTCCTAAACGGGAAACTGACAGCTGCATCTCAGAGAGCAGCTTGGTATGCACCCTGCGGTCCCTGCAACATGTATCCTCTAACAAACACTTTTGTGCACCTCTCAGCTGCAATAAACAAAGAATGATCATTGCTAACTAACAGGAAGATGGTATACACCGACATTCCTAACGATGTATATTATGTATTATTAGCTGTCCTGGAGGTGAAGAGCTCCTGTGCTACAATCAGCTGTTATGTCAATATGGTGGTAGGGATGTGCACTGGAATCCAGTGTACTGGAATACTGGTATCTTAGTCTCACTATTAACAGTGGAGCCCATTTCAAGCCAAGCTTTATGGGCACTGCAGAAAGGGAGAGCGTTTTAGCTGGGAGAACACCTAGTGGCCATACACAAAACTGAACCAGCCACACAACTTGATTTTCTTAATAATCCACATAAAAAAATTACTAAATTTTTTATCTTGTGTTATTTTGAAATGGTATAATCTGAACACATATAAATTGAGAAATACCTGTACCTTAGTTTCAATGTGTGCAGCCAACGATGGAAGTAATAAAACTAGGCAAGATGTGCTGCACTACGGATAAATTGCACATGCAATTATTTAAAAAACATAATACAGAATGAAAAAAAAAAAAAAAAAAAACAAAGATTTAACATCTAAGATACTTCTCATACACAGTGGACCTCCCAAGCCTCAAACTCACCGTACCTTGCACAATCTGGATTCTGACCAAATGGTTTAATAAGTCAACCAACGACCAGATCTAGACCAAATGACACTGGCTAACGGAGGATGAGCAGCATCAGTTGCATGTCTCTGTTTGTTATGGTTGGGCAGTCACTGTGGCTAAGTTGACCATTAGTGCTATCAAAGTAACTGATGTTGGCAAAGGATCTTCTTTAGTGTCTAAGCAAAGACTACATCACTGGATTCAAAACTAGTTGAGACTGCAAGATCTGTTGTGCTCTGTCTATCCATGTAATTATGTACAGTAAACCCTCAATATAATGGACGACATGAGGACACAGGTCTGTCATTATATCCGAAGATCCGTTATAACTGAGGATCTGTTCTATCCAATGGAAATACCGAACAAATCTGTTATATTCCAAAGTTTGTCCAGTGGCAGCACACCCACTCCCAACCACAAGGCAATTGAGCCACGACACCACGGCGTCCTCTATTTATATCCACTGCCACCCCGCTCCTGCACCACGCCACATGGAGTTCGTGCGACATGTTATGGGACAACACCCTGGCTGTAACAGATGAAAATCCGTTATAGCAAAGGTTTGTCCGGTCAGATTTTTTGTCCGTTATATCCGATATCCAGTACGTCAAGATCCATTATATTGAGGGTTTGCTGTATTGTCATTCTCTCTCCACCATCTACATGCACTATAAAATTAACCACTAAAAGATAAATAATATAAATTTTAGTTCAATTTTCATTTACTTAAATAAGAATCTGAGGTCTTAGAATGAATTAATGCCACTCTATTTGAAACAAAAATCTTTTTATTCTACTTTAATCAAATGCCTTAAAGTGAAGGGTCTGCCAATTAAGTGCAGCTATCATAAAAATTCTTAAGGTATATAGATACTATTTTTTTTTATGTAAGAGGAGAGAGCTGGCTGAGGACAATATAAAGAGTGACATAAAAAATAAATAAATAAATAAAATAATTGAGAAAAAAAGGCCCACTTAGTTGCCAGTCTTCTTGCAGGGCCAAGAGAGTTTGTCAGAAGAGAGCGATAAATCTCTTGAAATCTTCCTCTTAAATAACTCAGATTCTGCATACCCAAACAAGATAAATAACACATTCACACACAAACACGAAAGGAGAACTTACTCATGACTTCTCATTTCAATATAGTTGCTAGGGATGAGTCCATCTTTGCCATCTAATTCTGCTCTATACCAGTTCATGTCATCTTCCATATTCAGCACCTTGGGGAAAAATTTAAATTAGCTTTTTACATTTATCATTATTGCTAAGAGCTTCGGAAAGAAATATTCTGCATGAATGTGATTACAAAACACACTAACTCATAACTAACAATGAGAAATTATTTAAAAAGATAATAACAATAACTACTATGATTCCATACCTTTAAAATCTGCCCTTTTCTAAAACTGAGTTCATCCTCAGCAGTCGCATTGAAGTCATGTTTTGCACCTGCTTCCATGGTGATATATCTGGAATAAGATATTTCTTAATAGTAAAGACAGAATTTAACAACTGGAACATGATAAATACATCTTCATCCTGTGACACATATCTGAAACACAGCTTCACAAACAAATTTCAGTAACTACATACCTAACACCATAAAATGTACCATATACTAATGGAAATATTTTCTCAAATACACAAGTTATTCATTCGGCATTTAAGCTTTACATTCAACTTTGTAGAGCAATATGAAGCAGCAGGTGGCTGTTATGACTAAAAAGTCAAAAGGAAATTGGATAACTGTTTCTATGTCAAGTGGCTAGTTACATCCGTTTTCACAACAAACTCAGCTCAGAACACAATTTCATACCAAACTTGTCAATAAGAACCACAAATACATTGCAACAGCTCCCTCTGAAGTAGGACACACAGGTGTGGTAAACCCTATTCATTCTGAGGAGATCCATGTCCACAAAAGTACCACAAGTATCTGGATGGAAAGTCATTGTGACACATGGAGACAAACTCAATAAACAAGATTGCTAAAGCGGGTATCACACAGGCATTGTTTTCCTGTGACATCTTGTCGTGCGACACAATTTTCAATGAGATTTTGAAGAAGGGAGATTTTGCTCGACGTGGCATCCACTTAAGCTATCAAAAACTCTGGTGGATTTCCTGCAACTAGAAAGTCTTTGGAAGTCTACAGTGAATATATTGTATTAAATATAATACTGTAGTATATTATCACTTAATTGGTGTTAGGTATCACTACTTCATTATAAAAAATCTATCCCTTCATCTTATACAGTATATATACTAATTTAACTGTTAAATAGGATCATGGAACACTGATTGGATTTCATGGTTTGCTTTGGCCCAGAGCGGCAGTACTGTCTTGAATCAAACAAAGAGATCATCAGCTGCTGCATTATCAACCACTTATAAGGGGAAGACAGGTGGAACACACATTGATTGACTTAGTTCAGGACCACTCAACACTTTTGAACACCTAGCATCCCAATTATACTTCCTCATTTTTTGGGCAGAGCAACCTGCTATACTGGCTACTTTTTCTTCTAGCAAACCCTTTTTGTGTCCACATCCTCCTCCTCCTTCTCCTCTACCTCCTTTTCTGTTGCTCTACTCATTCTTCTTCTTGCAAAGTAAGTACACTGACTCCCAATGCTAAAATAGCTTGGTTAATAGTATCCATGCTTGATGATTTCCTCCTTCTGTTGTTTCTTTTAGTAGTCCCGCAGCCACACATGGTGTTGTTGTCTTTCTTGATATGCTGGGTGCTATTATCTCCCATGTTGTATTGTTGAGCATGCTGTCACATGACGCAATATCACAGGAAAAGAACAACCGTGTGATACAAGGTTAAGCCTCTTCACTGGGATACTTCATACTCAACGTATGTCTCCATTCATTCACTAAATAAATAAATAAAAAAAAAGAATCAGCAACACATTAATAAATTACCAATGTTGAACTGAAAAAGAAAAAAAAATTAAAGCAAGTTGTATTCAACACGATAATGCTGATGAAAGTACAATTAATTTTTGTGAACTCAGTACACAAATCTAAATTTTCAAATGGATGTCACCATAATAAAATAAAAGTATGAGGATACATATACACTACCTGAAATAACCTGTAGAGTAGTTATATTTTCTCAACAACTCAATGCTGAATACTGTAGACTCATTTTCACAAAACACACTGAAAGGAAAAAAATTCCTTACCAAAACACTCCAAGTTTAAGCTTCACATAAAGTATAAATATTTACACACACACACACACACACACACACACACACACACATTGGTAGTGCAGTGGTAGTACGCTCAATTCGCTATCAAGAAAGCCTGAGTTCAGTTCCCAGACTAGGTCAGAGGTCATTTGGGAAAGGCTTCTATTCATGTTTGTGGCCCTTGCTCACCTAGCAGTGATCAGGTACCTGGTGTAAATTGGAAGGTGTGACCCACTGCAGGGTAGGAGAAACAAACTCCAAACTCCAAATAAACAAATACAAACAGGGTGGCCTGACCATCCCAGGCCTAGGTCACTAGGCTTAATCTGGCATTACCTAGCAGCCACTCATTGGGATGTCAGATGCCACCATGGGGTTGTGTAGGCTTAAGATGTATGAATGTATGTTAGTATATAAGGATATGTATATAAGTATTATAATATGTAAAAGCTTCAGCTATGTAGCTGCCATTCAAATAAACCAAAATATTGTTATACACACACACACACACACAAGCGCGCGCGTGCCCGGTAGCTCAGTGGTCAGAGCGCTGGCTTCACAAGCCAGAGGACTGGAGTTCGATTCCCTGCCCGGGTGGAGATATTTGGGTGTCTCCTTTCACGTGTAGCCCCTGTTCACCTAGCAGTGAGTAGGTACGGGATGTAAATCGAGGAGTTGTGACCTTGTTGTTCCGGTGTGTGGTGTGTGCCTGGTCTCAGGCCTATCCGAAGATCGGAAATAATGAGCTCTGAGCTCGTTCCGTAGGGTAACGTCTGGCTGTCTCATCAGAGACTGCAGCAGATCAAACAGTGAAACACACACACAGTTAAAACTCTTAACATGAACCATTCAGAATAAGTATGACAAACAAATATATTGTTTTAGTCCTGAACACAAATTCCTTCCAAATACAAATGAGCCACCTTAGCCTGTTTTTATGACACATTTGACAGTAACTAACTATATGGAAGAAGGATATGGGGAAATATGAATAAAAATGTTGAATAATTATCATTTTGGGGCAATATAATCATCAAACAAATCCATGACTAACAGAAAAAATATGTATAACACATGCACACACATACATACACACACACACACACACACACACACACACACACACACACACACACACACACACACACACATGTATATATATATATATATATATATATATATATATATATATATATATATATATATATATATATATATATATATATATATATATATATATATATATATATATATATATATATATATATATATATATATATATATATATATATATATATATATATATATATATATATATATATATATATATATATATATATATATATATATATATATATATATATATATATATATATATATATATATATATATATATATATATATATATATATATATATATATATATATATATATATATATATATATATATATATATATATATATATATATATATATATATATATATATATATATATATATATATATATATATATATATATATATATATATATATATATATATATATATATATATATATATATATATATATATATATATATATATATATATATATATATATATATATATATATATATATATATATATATATATATATATATATATATATATATATATATATATATATATATATATATATATATATATATATATATATATATATATATATATATATATATATATATATATATATATATATATATATATATATATATATATATATATATATATATATATATATATATATATATATATATATATATATATATATATATATATATATATATATATATATATATATATGAATAAAAGTTTATTTAAATATGCTTGTGGCAGATGTCAATTGATGTCATGTTCTAATCTAAACTAAGGCTGTGCATAAGGCTGGTATACACTGCTCAGCATCACATGTGGCACACATACATACATATTGTGACACAACCCTTCTAAGCACCAAATAATCCCTCACCCATGTATGTTCTTTCAGTTTTTATATGATGTCATATGTTAGATCATAAGATTTCCAGGGGTGTTTAGATGACTGATCTAATAATATCTTTTGCAGTACCATTGCATATTGAGTTAGTGTCAGTCACTAAATTAACATTCTGTTCAATGTCAGATTACTGGGGATTCAGGTACATGATCTTATAACTCAGGGAATTTTTAACAAGAAAAATGTTGAGAACCCGTGTTAGATGATTACCACTGCAAGTATAAAACGAGACAAAACTAGACAAGCCCATAGACCCTAATAGTACTAACAGATATATTCATAACATTATATTGTCAGCTATTCATGTCCCTGTTTTACCTCTTAAGAAAACTGTACTAACTTCAAACTTTGATGTGTAGTAGCCCTTTATTTCATGACACAGAACCACTAACTGGTGATCATATAACTAGACTATCTGTGGCAGGCTTGGTAAGATAAGGTTAAATAAGGGTCACTTCCAGGAATGTAGTGCACATCATTTCTGATTCCCCTCACTCTCAAGGTCTCCCTTCTAGGCACATCATCAGTATTCCTGAGCCCATGTACTGTATATGGTCTTGGAATCTGATCAATACCAGAGCAGAGCCACAAACTCATGCATGAGTGTGTTAATGTTATAACATTCTCTGTTTTACAAACATTCATAAATGTTTCTAGTTCATTCATGTTCTACATGATACGTGAAACAATATGATCATGGAAGTACACAACATAAATCTACTTTCTTTCAGCATCAACACAACTCTTTCAGCATCAACACAACCAAGTTATGCCTTGATGGGTCACCTACCACCTACCAATGAGGAAACATGAAAACTCAATCAGTTACACTGAAAATAAAACATTAGCAAGCAGTGACTGAAAAATCACTGGTACAGAATTATATTTGGACATGCATGACTTTTTATCATCATTAGTGTTGGAGTGAATAGAAGCAGCAGTTACATTAAAATCATTGATGAATAATAAGAGAAGAGCATGAGTAACAGGACAAAACCGTGAGGAAAACCACTCTTAGTAGACTTATGAGAAGAAATGTGATGGTCTACAACAGCAACAATAACAGATGGGGATGATAACAAAAGCCTAATGGAGAGGATAGAGTAACAGCTTAAAGTAGGATTAAAAGTTTTGAAAAATTTCAAATATTTGGTATATCACCAAGATAGTTAGTAGGGTGTTGCATCATTTGTTCTATGTCACGGAAAATAGCAAAGTTAAATGGTAGTTCACCAGGTTGGTCAGTGAAGGAAGAGGAAAGCCAAAGTAGGTAGCGAACACTAGTCTCCAAGAAAGGAAATCTCTGGAAAACTAAAGAATTAGAATGTAGCCAAACAATTTTCTAGTCATAGGAGTTAGGCAAGAGAAATAGACCACACACATAAATCTAGTTTTAAGAGTGATTCTGCTGATATCTGATATATTCAAACATTAAACCAAGTCTATCAGCCATTACTCAAAAGTAATTGCAGCAGTGTTGCATCATCAAGCACAACCCAACATTTGCATACCTACTGCTAAAAACTGCACCCTGAAAAGAAATAATTCACTGGTACCAGTGATAACTCAAGCAGTGAATCAGACGAGTAACCAACATCTCACCAGAAAGGCTATGTTGCGTTAGGCTAAAAGTACTTATGGACAATTTTCAGTTTCACCCAATTATTTTTCATGTGGCTTATGTTTCTGGTGAGACATGTATTGAACTGATTCATATTCTATTATCTATATAATTTTTATCGCAAATGGATAGCTTTCAGGTTATGACTCTTTTCGACTTAGCCCAATGATCTTTAGGGGGACCTTTAGAAAATTGCGGGTTTTCAGTGAGAGCATTTAATCCAGTAACATTAGTTGCAGAAGAGGTCAGAAATAAAAGAATAAAAAAAATTAAAAATCTCTAAAAAATACATAAATTATACCTTGACAGCAGCAATCAATGGCTGCCACAAACATTGTTGTGTTATTAGTGGGCAGCATTACCAACAATTCACTAATTTGATTTATTTCCTGTAGTAGACTTTTTTTTTACCCTTTATTTTTATTCTATAATTAGGTTAAGTTTAGGTTATAAGTTCTGAAGATCATTAGGAATAAGACGTAAGCAAAAGTTGAAAAAGAGTCATAACTTAAAAATTATCCACTTACGACAAATGATGTAGAGCATCAATACACATCTCACCAGATGACACATAAGCTAAGTGAGAAAAGTTATATATATATATATATATATATATATATATATATATATATATATATATATATATATATATATACATATATATAGTTGGGGAAATTGAAAATTGAACTTGTTAATCTATTTATTCATTGTTGTTTGTTTTATTTTCTGTAATTTGAATGACTGGCAGTCTTTTAAAAAGCAAAATTATTTTTCATCACATTTCTCCAGCTCAAACATCAAATTTTCTACCAGTGTTCTCTAGACTGCACACTTCTGATGGGAAAGGAGTTTATCTTTGAAACAAAATCTTTGTACAATAGACTGCAAGTATCAGTTTAAAAATATTAAAAACTAATACAAATGCTAGGAGTATTACTTAGTGTCTGTCTGAGGAAGCTTCATGTTCAATCCAAAAATAAGATCTTATTGTTGACACTTCTAGTTGAACAGCCTTGCATTATCACACTGTTTAAATACATACACCTGATCCGAGCAGTAGTTTCTATGAAAGGATCAAAATTGTAAGACGGGCTAAAACAGTAATATAAAATTTAAACTCTTTTCCTATAAGCAATGGTTTCCAGATCTTAGCGCAAGGCAAAGGCCTGGGTGCCAAACACAGAATGGATAAAATGTCTCCGAATAAATCATCCTTACATTCCTAGTGACAAGAGACACAAGCAGACCGAGGAAGGTTAACTCAGCCTTGAGGGGAGGGGAGGACGAGGGTGGGGAAGGAAAGGCAGCTGGAAACCCCACCCCGCCCCGCCCATCCCCGTCCACATCTCCCTTGCCCTAATACTAAGGACATACAGGGAAATTGGAGTGCAATGCCACAGGTGTGGTGATGCACCAAAACTCCCAGGTATTAGTATTAGACTCTCACATCTCGGCTCTCCTGCTTGGTTAGGTGTGCCATTAATACCTCAGTCCTCCGCCCCTCGCACGGTCACACCGCGCCGCCATGGGTACTTGCCTGGCTAGAACTATTACGGCGCGTCGACCTCTTTTTCCAGTATAATGCTTGCGTATGCACAGGTGTTATTTCCTTGCCAAATAAACACTATGAGGTGGTGGACGCCTCGCGCCCTCCCATCACCCTTGCCACTGTACACTGTTGCCGCCACTCACTCCTTCAGAGCACAGTGGTGCCACATTTACTCTGTCCTGACGGCGTGGGTGGTTTTATATATCTGTTTTCCACGTAAATGAAAAATTATTTTGTATGATGTTCTCTGTTTCTTTTATATCGATCAAATAAGGAAATGTAGCCTTGAATTTCACTGTCATCTCAAAATACTGATGACGCCAGTAACACGGCTGTATTTTGTATAGATTTATTATTTGGTGCAATGCACATTTTTTATGTGACATGTTATCACAAGATGAATAATGGTATCTTTTGTAATGAATTACCTACAAAGGTGAATGAAAATTGATACTATGAAAACGCACAAACACTTGATGCAAAACATATCATATATATAAACAATTGGAAATTTTTACTTGTTTCCAAATCAAACAAATGAAGAGAATATTCTATGCCAAATGACTAAATATTTATACCTAAGTCGTTGCTACTTTACTCTGCGCAATGAATGCGCATCAGATTCGTTCTTCGGCTGAAAAGCGGGTTATTTGAATGATACAGAAAGCTATCTTCACGATCTTGCAACAAAAATAGCTTTAATAAGTCAGGGTTTATGCCCAATATCTTAAAAAAAAAATATATATATATATATAGGTCATACTATAAAGATAACATAAATGATCATCTTTATGGCAGCCACGGGTTTGATCTAGTACACTCACAGGGCACATCTCCCCCTGGACTTCTCTCGAGATAAGGATTTCCTGTACAACACAGGGACTATCCTTTACACCACGATGACATACGTCAAGTGACGTAAGTAACAAGTAACAAGCAAGTGTGACAAATATCATACTGCATTGAAACCTTTGAAAAGGCCAACACACACACACACACACACACACACACACACACACACACACACACACACACACACACAGTAATGTATAAAAGTATTGTGCAACATTCCATTTTTTTCGTTTCTTTCAAGTTAAGGAATCTTGATATCATTAGAACCATTGATAATTGGAACAACAACAACAACAACAACAACAACAACGACGACGACGACGACGACAACAACACGTACCACCACCACCACGACCAACAACAACAACAACAACAACAACAACAACAACAACAACAACAACAATAACAATAACAACAACAAAATATTTCAGTCACTGACAGAAGTATCCAGTTGACCTTAACCTTCTCTATGTAGATAATCTACACAAGAAGGTCCTCCAGCTTTTACTCCTTTCTCTTTTTACAAGTGTAATATCATCGAGAGAGAGAGAGAGAGAGAGAGAGAGAGAGAGAGAGAGAGAGAGAGAGAGAGTCAATAAGAAATATGCAAGTCCGTAATTATTGTATTTGTGATCAATCTGTATTAAGTAATGATATATAAGAAAAAAAACAACCTTCAGGCCATTTTTTTCACCAGATATACAGTAATTATTTTCCCTTTATCTATATGAACATGTGTATTGCATGTGTATATGATTTTGTCCAACCCTATATATATGTTCACCCCCAAAGAAGGCTTCTCATGCACCCAAGTCCACCGAGGCTTAAAAAAAACCCACTTTATTATCTAATTTTTATGAATGATTTACCGCGTCTAAATCTTCGTGGCATGGCTCAGTGTGGTACCCAAGAATAAAAAACGTTCCTCCTTTTTTTTTTTTTTTAACAAAGGAAAGAGACAGACAGACACAATAGCTGTTTTTGTTTATTGGTTGTTACATTGAAAAGAAGCAGGCGTATTGTAATATACCATAGTATGGTTAAGACATTCAGGACCAAAATGTCATCTAATGGTTAATGCGCGTTCGTATTTCAGTGAGGAGTTAAAAGTGAGGAACCAGCAGGATTCACATTTCTTTATACCCATTCATATTGTTATTATTGTCACGATATAAGTACAGGAAAGTTTGCACCTATCTATATAAAGCAGTATCAATATTACTTTCTTTTCAAATAATATGCTTGTTTATACTCTGTATTGTACATTGTAGCTACTTAAGCTAACCAACATAGTACAGAAGCGTTACCTGGCATCAACTCGCCAATTCTTCCTGGCTTTCCAGCCTTTGGTGCTGCCAGGAGGAGGACGAGTGAGCACCAAACCTTCACTACTTTTAAATGTCTATAGTTGAGTTGATACGGAATTTTAAGAGTTTCTACGTTTCTACAACATCTTATTACTAGACCAAAATAGAACCACAGAGGCACGACTACGTACCTATTTAATTAAGGTGAGTACAGCCGTGACACAGTGACTCTCACCTGATACTCTCATCTGGTAGGCCATCCCCTGTGAGGTACAGTGTCACAGAGAGGAGAATGGACATGCAAAGTGGGGACAGCCAAGGCACGCCAGTCCCTTTACATTCTATAATTACAAGTGAGTATTATTGTAATGTATATGGACTGAGTTGTGTGCCTTATGCAGCAAGTGGTAGTGACACCTGGTTGTTCCAGTGATGTTATCCCACAGGGGCCGCCAGATCCCTCCCAACTGTTTCAGCCTGCCAGTTTGCTGGTTATAATACTTTTCTCTTATATATCCTAACGATAACATTACGCTTCTATATCATGTTTTTTATGGTTTCTATAAATATTTTGTTGCATTTGAAATGTTTTTCGCCTCTGTTCATCAAATATGTGCCGTTTAGTGGTGTTTTATTTCGTAAATATGAGCCTTTTCAAAAGTAAAAATTTCAAGCTATAACTGTTTGATCTGCTGCAGTTTCTGACGAGAAAGCCAGACGTTACCCTACGGAACGAGCTCAGAGCTCATTATTTCCGATCTTGGGATAGGCCTGAGACCAGGCACACACCACACACCGGGACAACAAGGTCACAACTCCTCGATTTACATCCCGTACTACTCACCGCTAGGTGAACAGGGGCTACACGTGAAAGGAGACACACCCAAATATCTCCACCCGGCCGGGGAATCGAACCCCGGTCCTCTGGCTTGTGAAGCCAGCACTCTAACCACCGAGTTACCGGGCCATTATGATATCACAGAATCGGATATGCTATTATAACTGTATCACACTGCCATTTTTTTTTTTTTTTTTTTTTTTGTCAAATAGGTGGGTTTTATAATGATGTTTAGTCAGGGCTGTCCCTGACCAAAATAGAATCCTAAGCGAAAAAAAAATTTCGAGGCCCCTCCCCAGCCATACCCAATCCCAAATGTATATTAGGTACAGAATCGATTGGTATCCATCATTGCAGGGATGACACGTGCGGTGTCAGATTACAACAGCGCTCTAGCGTGCTTCCCAGCAGCGCATGTGCGCAAAATGCGTTTCCTCGCGCAGGGGCACTTATGGATCGCGGGGCCCTAGGCACTGCGCGTGTTCTGCATGAAGGCAAGGGTTGCCCTGTGTTTAGTCCTATTAAACGTTCATTGTATATATATTTTTTCATTTGTTTACGATTCTCAGTCATAGTCTGGATCATTCTGCAATGCCTTAAAAGATAGCTCACACTGTAAAGTGTGTTAGTATACTCGCCAAATGAAAATAGTTAGATTTTACAGCAGTTTTTAATGTGTAGATTGGAGGATGTACCGATACCAGAATTTCGACCGATACCGATTCCACAAAATTTGGCCGATACTGATGCTACTAATGATACCGATACCGATACTACTATTGATACTAATGATGTACTGTACTAATACCAGAATTTGGCCGATACCGATACAAAAATTTGGCCGATACCGATACTACTATCGATATCGATTCTACAATTGATACTGATAACAGTTCACTAGAAACCAATGTATGATATTGTAACCCACAGTCGTAAGTGTTTTTTTTACATTATTATTATTATTATTATTATTATTATTATTATTATTATCATTATTATTATTATTATTATAATGATTATTATTGTTATTGTTATTATCATTTTTCATTATCATTATTGTTGTTTTTGTTATTAATGTTATTAACATTATAATTTTTATTACTATTATTTATATTTTTATTATTATTATTATTATTATTATTATTATTATTATTATTATTATTATTATTGTTGTTGTTGTTGTTGTTGTTGTTGTTGTTGTTGTTTGGTTATAGGATAGCTGTGATGTTAGATAAGATTGGGTTATATTTGATTAGTTTACATAAGTTAGATTAATGATGCTAGGACAAATCATAAGTTGAGAAAAATAACAAAGGTGATCACGAACAAACATTTGCCCTGCAATCTATATAGCACATTGTTTAGACTTTAGACTCTCGTTTTTCAAGTTTCAGTAATCTATAGGGAAATGAGAAGTCATACTGAGTGTTATGGGTCCCAATATTTTGCCCAAAGGCGGAAAATTTGACACGTCAGTTATAAATACGTACTGCTAAACGCTCCTTTAATCATCACCCGCATATTGAGTGTTCTCATGAATTTTGTTTGCATATTGCTTTCCAACAATCTTAGTTGCCAAATGCGTATGCACTTCAGCAACATTTCCAGTGCAATGTTACCACGTGAGCGAAAGACACCAAAGCTGTGCGCAGAACATCCGGCCGGATGAAGCACACACACACACACACACACACACACACACACAGATATACTAGGAATGAAGCCATCCCTCTCTGTCTTTTATGTGATAATTTAAAGGTATTCATCATTCTTTATTTTAATAGGCATCACTATGCGTGATGGCAGCTATTCCCATAATTTCGAAGACAGCTGTGTACAAGAGTGACCTCATTTGTTGTGTTCATTGAGAGAGAGAGAGAGAGAGAGAGAGAGAGAGAGAGAGAGAGAGAGAGAGAGAGAAATTTTCCTTATTTTAATGAAGATATTTACTAATCATGTTGCATGTGCTATGTATACCTAGTACATATATTGAATATAGTAAACTTTCAGGTACGACACATTATATACAAAACTTTCAGGCTGGTTCAGGGTGTGCCTTTCGAGCGGCACGGTGACACCGCTTGAACGTTTTGTCTTCACTAAAACTGCACTGTTGTGTTTTACCTTAAACTAAGCTTATTCAAGTTTCTTCCAGTCTGGTGACACTGCACTATAATATTTTGCCTTATCTAAACTGCACTGTTACGTTTTACCTTGAATTGAAATATGAGTGTTCTTGAGTGCTTAGCCTGGGAGTCAGTAGGTGAGGATTCTGTTACTCCAGCATCTGAATCATGTGTAATATTCTTTATAAAATTATGGGTTAAAGATAGCACAGCAGAAGTTGAAAAGAAACATATGCCATTGTATTCAAATAAATGTCTTTGATTACTTATACGAATATACTGCTGTCTTAGAACTAGAATTGTTACTGATAATTTCTACCTGTCAGAAGAATTAAAATCCTATAGGTAAGAAGTAAAACATGATAAAACTGGCAAACTCCAACTCACATACACACAGCAGCAGACTGCAGTATGCCTGTCTATATGCAAATACACACTATCCATCTATCCGCCCACCCGTCCACCAAACCATACACACACACACACACACACACACAAAGAAATTTAAAAGATGCAGAAAAACACAGATAAATGCACAAGTCTTTAGCATGCGAGTGAACAAGATGTGGGCGGTGTTGTCCTCCCACTTCTCTTTCTTACAGAGGTGAGGGATGTAGCAGGGCCCCCAATCCACTACTGACCTCGTACAAGTACGGTAGCAGTGGTAACTCATAAGCAAAGAATATATTATATTACTACGCAACATGGGCTCGATACGCTGTATTATACTAAATAATTTGGCATTATCATCAGTTTATTTTCATTAGTATGAACATCCAAAATAACTTAAGAGTGAGATATACCACATGATAAATTCTTTTAAATATCGGTAGTATCTGCAAAAAATAAGCCAACCGATAAATCGATACATCTCTAGTGTAAATTTTAATGTTTTTTTTTATTTTTCACATCATTTTGTTTTCATGCGTTCACAGTTCTAAGTAAGTGTTGGATGCCTGAGAATATAGTTTATATCGTCTAGCATTTACAAAAAAAAAAGTATGGAGTCGAAATAGCTGTTAGTTTTTGTAGTTTTAAAAGTGAAAATATTTGTATTTTTATCATACTTGATTTAGACATTTCTTTAAAATTACTTAGGTTGGAGATGTTTTGCTGTTTTGGATATTTGTTAAAGTATTGTTATGGCACCAACCCCCTTCACTGTGGTCCCCCACTGTCTCTTCATCCACACGCGGTAGGGCAGGGGAGGCCAGGGAGAGGACACGCAACACTTCACCTGCGTAAACCACACCACACGGAGGCCCGACACAGGACTTATCCAAGGTCCCCACTGAAGGCTGTCAGCGAGGAAACGCTCCCCTCGAAGCGCCTGGGTGGTGAACCGTGCCCCTCGCCTTACTGTATCCTCACGGCGAGTTGGGTAGGCAGCATGCAGCCCCTTCCCTTGGTGACCCCCTAACTAGCAGACAGCGCGGACAAGAGTACACAACTCCAGCAGTATGAGCTTCCCTCAGGCACTTAACGTCTTTCTAACTCAAGTAACAAAGCCAGGTTTTTTTTTTATTATCCTCCCTGTGTGGTTCATTTGCCAAACTCAATTCTGAGCTGTATCTAGTCCATTAAGGCTATCCCAGAGGCAGAGAGGATCAGAGAAAACCAAGCCTTCTCCAAGTCTGTTTATTACAAAGACAATTTGGCAGGACTAAATACCTCCTACCACTTTCCCACATGTACACGCGCTTCCTCGCTCTTCTCCACATGAACTATACATTAATCATACCGACAATACCCAGCCAGAAGTTTATTCATACGTAATACATTTCCCAATACAAAGAAACTTGCATAGGATAACTAAATAACTCTGGTTACAAGGGAAAAAAATATCTCCTCTCCACTTACAGGCTTCTATAAACGGGAAGGGGGGGGCTAACTTGCACCCGTTACGTAACATTATCTATCAGATTATAAAATATTAAGCATTTGGCCTTGGCTCCGTTTTTTCTATAAGACATTTTTTAAATAATTTACGTAATTTAGCAGATTCACTGCTGTTCCCGCTCACCCTGATGACGTCACAGGCAAGGTGGTTACTCATTATAGCTCTGGGTTGGCGTCGCTCCTGTAACGCATTGCGTTTCGTTAGTGTTTAGCCTAATATCTGGTCGTTTATACGTGTTCTCGTGTTTCTAGGTTTAGGTGTGTGGACAGTAGCAGCAGCTAAACCACAATACTCAACTTTCTCTCCACTTTATCGATATTTTGTCTAATGTCTAGCGTTTTGAAATGTTCCTAGGGTCAGACTGTAGAGAGAGAGAGAGAGAGAGAGAGGGGGAGGGAAGAAACAAAGAAGGACGAAGAAATAACGAAAAAAGAAGGCGAAAGAGGTGGAGATAGCCAAACCGCAACATTTAGCTAAGTCTCCCTTGTAATCTTATCGTTCTTTCAAAAAAAAATTTTGGGGAGGAGAGGTATATTTGAAGTGTTTTTAAGTGTTTGGTAGTGTTACAGAGTGCTTTGGGAGTTATAGATGTGCTTTGGGTGCATTTTGTGTGTTTTCAGTGTACGTTAGATATTTTCAGGTACTGTACATTTCACGTATCTTGAGTGTAAGAGTACGGTAGTGTAGAGGTGTCGTTTGAGTGTGTTTGAGAGGCATTTTGAAAGATTGTATGGTGGTTTGAGTATTTTGCGTTTGTTTTGGCTGTGTGGGGATGGTTTGGTATTTATTGGGTGTTTCTGGTGGGTTCTGTGTATTTGGGATCATTTTGAGGTGTAGCATGGTGTTTTGGAATAATTGTATTTGAAGTGGTTCAGGTGTGTGTGGTGTCTTGGGTGTGTGTGAAGGTGACTGGTGTATACTGGGTGATTCTAGTTTTAGGTGTGTTTATTGGTACTTTGAGGTGTTGCATGGTGTTTTGAGCGTTTTACATGGTTTGGATGTGTGTAAGGTGTTTTGTGTTGTGGTGGTATTGGTGTATATTGTGTTTTCCTAGTGAGTTCTAAGTGTATTTGCTGATATACTGAGGTGTTGAATGGTGTTTTGAGTTTGGTTTGGGTAAGTTATGAGTGTTATAAATATTTTGAGTGTCGGAATGGTGTGGGTATATGTGTGGTATTTAGAGTATTAAGGCGGGTTCACGTGTGTCAATTTGCGACTTTTTTTTTCTTTCTTTTCGTACGTATGTAGTTTCCGACTCGTCCTTTCTAGTTGGAAAGTGTCAGACATACCGCCTGAAAACTAGTTGGCGCCTTGGCGTGAATTGAAGGTAACAAACAGCTGCCCGTCAAGATGTCTTCCCTCCAATGACGATGCTGAAGCTGTGGTTGCTCTTCTTTCGGTGTTACGGAAGAGTCAACAGAAAAGAAAATGCCTGTGGATACGTCCCTGGCTAAGTAGCGGAAAGAAAGGAGTATCTACCACACTCTAAATTAGCCTACGTTTCTCATAAGAAAATTGTTAATCTTACGAAGACTGTGCACAGTTGCGATCAAATTAAATCCTGACAAGTCTTCAATCCTCACCTCCTTGCGTTGAGGGAAACAGTTCTTGTAGAGTGGCAGCTATTTCGTCGAACGACGATTTGCTCAAGCTTTTTTTTTTTTTTACTGTATACTTCATTTCTGGGGTCCCAGATGTGTTCTTTTTCCCTCACCAACTCTAAACTAATCTAAATTTGGAGAACACATTTTCAAAGTTTATTGCGTGACGTCACGACGTAAGTGAAGTCGCAAATCGACTAGCAACACTGAAACATGTTGGTCTTGATTTGTGACTGCTTTCTGCAGTCGCTAGGCGCCGATTGCGAGTCAGAAACTGTACGTACGTATATAAAAAAAAAAAAAAAAAAAAAAGTCAAATTGGCACATGTGAACCCTCTTTATTTTTAATACTTATTATTATTATTATTATTATTATTATTATTATGAAAGGTTCATTGTGTGTAAGTGCATACATACATACATATTTCCCTACAAAGATTCCTAAACAATGCCGGATTAACTTAGATTTCTCTAAATTTTTTCATTTCCTTAAAATGCTCACCTCTAGCACAATTTTTCTTAAAACAAATAAATTTCTTTGAAAGTGGAAAAATGTTGCTGGCCTCAGTTGCCTGCCATAGTGCCAGTGAGGGAGAGTAAGAAAGATATTATGTCCATGTGTTTCATGACATTCTTTGAAAGGAGAGTGGGTTTTAGTTATCTTGACGTAATTTCTTTGCTGGTGGTATTGGTTAATGAGTGTCTTTGCTTAGCCTTAGCTGGTGTCTACCTGGGATATGCATGTGCTATGACATAACATTGTGTGTAAGGGCTCAGCCTTGCCCCCATTCTGAAACACTTCTGACATGGATTTTCAAGGCTGTTTTTGCTGATTTAGTGGCACATTAACAATATTTTTATACTCGAAATTCTAAGTTATAAGTGTTTTTTTTAGTGCTTTTTGTATAATTCTAATTTATATGTGAGTCCAAATAAAAATGTGCTCTACGATCATCTGATGTGAGAGAAGAGTGAAAGAGAGTGCCTGGGAGCGAGAGAATAATGTCAAATTAAAGTAAGAGAGAAAGAGTGAGAGAGTACACTCGACCCTCGAAACAACGGACAAATGCGTGCACAACACTGTCCGTAGATTACAAAAGTCCGTTCTTTGCAAAAGTACGTAAAAAACTGTATAAAATGTACGTAAAATACTGTGTAATCATTAAGAAATCATTCAAGCAGTATTACAAAGCATTAAGTACAACAAATAACCTGAAATAGATGACATGAGCATGGTCAGTTAAATGAATATTAACGCTGTTGGTTGAAAACGCACGGACTGAAGATAAAACATGGCGGCAAACAGCTGATGATGCGACCGACCCGCCACCTACTGGACAATAATTTGCCGGGAACGGACAATCGCACGCATTTTAATATTCGTCCGTAGATTAAACCGGACTCCAGAATTTGTCCGTAGTTTCCGAAATCCGTTGATGGGAGGTCCGTTGTTTCGAGGGTCGAGTGTACTTTAAAGTTACTTTTATAGTTTTTGTGTGTTAGGAAAGTGTGTGTGTTTCACTGTTTGATCTGCTGCAGTCTCTGACGAGACAGCCAGATGTTACCCTACGGAACGAGCTCAGAGCTCATTATTTCCGATCTTCGGATAGGCCTGAGACCAGGCACACACCACACACCAGGACAACAAGGTCACAACTCCTCGATTTACATCCCGTACCTACTCACTGCTAGGTAAACAGGGGCTACACGTGAAAGGAGACACAACCAAATATCTCCGGTCCTCTGGCTTGTGAAGCCAGTGTGTGTGTGTGTGTGTGTGTGTGTGTAGAGAGAGAGAGAGAGAGAGAGAGAGAGAGAGAGAGAGAGAGAGAGAGAGAATGCCACAACTAATAAGTTATAAAACAAGTGGAAAAATTGATGCAGTAGCTAACGATAATACTTGGCCCTGCGATTTTTTCCCCTGTACCATGAACCAAAAAATAAAGCAAGGATGAAATCCTAGATAACAGGAAATTCGTGACTGAAATTAATGTGTTGCTAACCATGTTGTTAAAAAAAATAATTAGTAAATAAAAAAAGATAAATAGATAAAAATGAATAGATAAATAAAAACAAAAAATAAATAAAAACAAATAAAACAAATAAGAAAATTAAAGAAAACTATTTTTCTGACAAATGTCTTAGGTAGTCGCCCTGGCATGGGGCTACTCAGACTGTGAGATGATGGCTGAAAAAAATATTGACGTGTTGCTAATCCCTAATGAAAATGGACAAAAGGATTATTTAAAGTTGGAAAAAAAAAAAGAAGAAAACTGAACTGAAACTTCAAATGAGCTCACTTCCTAGGTAAGGGAAATTGAAAGTGGGAAGTTCTAGAGTTTATAGGTGAAAGAGACTAAATATTGAAAATACATACTATATTTGATTCCTGCATCATTTGGATGAATACAATATGGATACAATAAAGTAGATCTTGTGCAGATGCAGTTAGCAAGATGAAAAGCATTGCTGTGGAGTCTGTAACCAAAACACCAGGCTCTCACTCCCAAGGTATAATAGTAAACACCAACCTTCTCCTTCTCCCCACTCACCCCTGAAAAATAAAGTAAATACAAATAAAAACTGAAATGCAACTAAACTCCCCTAAACACTAAAAAATATGTAAGAGCTTCAGAAAATCACCCCCAAAATAAACTATAACACACACACACACACACACACACACACACACCGGTAAGCGGCGAGGCAAATGGGTAAGCCTCTTAATGCGTGGCCCCTGTTCACCTAGCAGTAAATAGGTATGGGATGTAACTCGAGGGATTGTGGCCTCGCTTTCCCGGTGTGTGTTGTGGTCTCAGTCCTACCCGAAGATCGGTCTATGAGCTCTGAGCTCACTCTGTAATGGGGAAGACTGGCTGGGTGACCAGCAGACGACCGAAGTGAATTACACACACACACACACACACACCAGAACACGCTCACATACTCACAGACTTAGACAAACATGCTCAAACACTCACACACTCATACATACATTCTTACAAGCTCGCACAAACATACACACACACCTTATTGTGTAGTGGTTAGCACCCTTGACTCACAATCAAGAGGGACCAGGCTCGAGTCCCAGGAGGCGGCGAGGCAAATGGGCAAGCCTCTTAATATGTAGCCCCTGTTCACCAAACTGCAAGTAGGTACGGGATGTAACTCAAGGGATTGTGGCCTCACTTTCCTGGTGTGTGGATTGTGTTGTGGTCTCAGTCCTACCCGAAGATTGGTCTATGAGATCTGGGCTCACTCCGTAATGGGGAAGACTGGCTGGGTGACCAGGAGACAACCATGGTGAATTACACACACTCACACTCAAACAGACGCTCACACACACACACACGGCCCGGTAGCTCAGTGGTTAGAGCGCTGGCTTCACAAGCCAGATGACCGGGGTTCGATTCTCCGGCCGGGTGGAGATATTTGGGTGTGTCTCCTTTCATGTGTAGCCCCTGTTCACCTAGCAGTGAGTAGGTACGGGATGTAAATTGAGGAGTTGTGACCTTGTTGTCCCGGTGTGTGCCTGGTCTCAGACCTATCCCAAGATCGGAAATAATGAGCTCTGAGCTCGTTCCGTAGGGTAACGTCTGGCTGTCTCGTCAGAGACTGCAGCAGATCAAACAGTGAAATTACACACACACACACACACACACACGTCCACATACACACACGCTCACATACTCACATGCTCATACACTCGCACACACACTCTCACACACACACTCACACACACACGCCCGGTAGCTCAGTGGTTAGAGCGCTAGCTTCACAAGCCAGAGGACCGGGGTTCGATTCCCCGGGCGGGTGGAGATATTTGGGTGTGTCTCCTTTCACGTGTAGCCCCTGTTCACCTAGCAGTGAGTAGGTACAGGATGTAAATCGAGGAGTTGTGACCTTGTTGTCCCGGTGTGTGGTGTGTGCCTGGTCTCAGGCCTATCCAAAGATCAGAAATAATGAGCTCTGAGCTCGCTTCGTAGGGTAACATCTGGCTGTCTCGTCAGAGACTGCAGCAGATCAAACAAATAGTGAAACACACACACACACACATGCTCATACACTCTTACACACATGCTTATATCCACATGCTCACACACTCACACATTCACACACACATGCTCACACACTGACACACTCATTCATACACAATCACACATATGCTTACACACACACACACACACACACGCACTGACATGCTCACACACACACACTCATATGTTCACACACACGCTCACATGCTCACACACTCAAACACATACATGCTCACATACTCACACGCTCACATACACATGCTCACACGCTCACAAACACATACTCATATACTAATACACATGCTCACACACACACACACATATGCTCACAGCTCACCTGCTCACACACACACACCCTCATACACTCAGACAGAAACACTCACATGCTCACACACATATGCTCACTCACTCACCCACATATACTCACACACTCATACACTCAGACACACGCTCACACACACATGCTCACAGCTCACCCGCTCACACACACACACGCTCAACGACTCACACACACCCTCATACACTAAGACAGAAACGCTCACATGCTCACACACATACGCTCACTCACTCACCCACATATACTCATACACTCAGACACACACTCACAGACTTACACAAGCTCACACACACACACACACACACACACATGCTTACACACACACCGCGTAGTGTAGTGGTTAGCATGCTCGACTCACAATCGAGAGGGTCTGGTTCGAGTCCCGGGGCAGTGAGGCAAATGGGCAAGCCTCTTAATGTGTGGCCCCTATTCACCTAGCGTACAGGATGTAACTCGAGGGGTTGTGGCCTTGCTTTCCCGGTGTGTGGAGTGTGTTGTGGTCTCAGTCCTACCCGAAGATCGGTCTGTGAGGTCTGAGCTTGCTCCGTAATGGGGAAGACTGGCTGGGCGACCGAGGTGAATTAGCATTTCACTACATGGACAAAGAAATGATGAAGAAACTGATAAGTACTATAATAAGACCTAGATTGGAATATGCACGAGTAGTGTGAACCCCTCACAAAAACAAACACATAAGGAAGCTGGAGAGACTACAAAAAAATGGCTACAAGAATGGTCCCAGAACTTGAAGGGATGACATATGAGGCTAAAGGCTATGAATCTTCCAACACTGGAGCAAAGAAGGGAGAGAGGGGATCTCATACAAGTTTATAAATTGATAAATGGAATGGACCAAGTGGACAATGAGTATCTGATCCTGAGAGAAGAATATGCCAGTCGAAGCACAAGATCGCATAGTAAGAAGCTGAGGAAGGGAAGATGTGTAAGAGATATTAAAAAGTATAGTTTCCCGCAAAGATGTATTGAGACGTGGAACAGTTTGAATGAAGAAGTAGTGTCTGCAACGAGTGTGCATACTTTTAAAGTAAGATTGGATAAGTGTAGATATGGAGACGGGGCCACACGAGCATAAAGCCCAGGCCCTGTAAAACTACAACTAGGTAAATACACACACACACACACACACACACACACACGGAGACGGGGCCACACGAGCATAAAGCCCAGGCCCTGTAAAACTACAACTAGGTAAATACACACACACACACACACACACACACACACACACACACACACACACACACACACACACACACACACACACACACCCACGCGCGCTCTCGCACACTCACACACTCACATGCTCTTCACACCGCATAGTGTAGTGGTTAGCACGCTCGACTCACAATTGAGAGGACCGGGTTCAAGTCCCAGGTAGCGGCGAGGCAAAAGGGCAAGTCTCTTAATGTGTAGCCCCTGTTAACCTAGCAGTAAATAGGTACGGGATGTAACTCGAAGGGTTGTGGCCTCGCTTTCCCGGTGTGTGGAATGTGGTGTGGTCTCAGTCTTACCCGAAGATTGGTCACTACGAGCTCTAAGCTCTTTCCGTAAGGGAAAGGCTGGCTGGGTGACCAACAGACAACCGTGGTGAATAACACACATATGCTCACACACACAGGTTCACACACTAACACACACACACACTCCCATACTCCCACACAAAAACTCACACACTCACACTCATACTCACACACTGACACACACACACATGCTCACACCTCACACATATACGCTCACACACGTTCTCACACTCACAAACACATCCTCACACACACACACTCAACATGCTCACACACACACACACACACACACACACACACACACACACACACGCTCACATGCTCACATACTCCCACACACACGCTCATACACTCTCACACACATACGCTCACACACTCACACACACATGCTCACACACTCACAAACACATACGCTCACACACTCACACACACCCTCACACACTCCCACACACAAGTTCATACACACACACATGCTCACACACTCACAAACACACACTCACACACTCACAAACACACACTCACACACACGCAGGCGACCATGGTGAATTACACACACACACACACACGGTCGCACATGCACATGCTCACACACGCTTGCACATGCGCTGTGTGTTGATGTAATCTCAGTCCTACCCGAAGATCAGTCTATGAGCTCTGAGGTCGCTCCGTAATGGGGAAGACTGGCTGGGTGACCAGCAGGCAACTGAGGTGAATCACACCCACACACACATGAACGCACGCATGCATGCATGCACACACTCACACACACACAATGGCTATTGGCATTCTTTCAATGTCAAAATATCTAATGGCTACATATAAGAAGAAAAGATAAAATACTCACACTGGGGTTTACTTATTGCATTCAATGGCAAGAGCCATTTGTTTGGCTCCAAGTTGATGGGATGCTTCTTCTACTGCCATTCCTGCGGCATGCTGCATTTCCTTCTCACATCTTAAATGAAAGCAAGAATTGCCAATCAAAATACTTTGGAAGTCATTTTACCTGATCCAAAACTCTCTTTTCAGATAAGTGGGGTAAAATCCAAGAAAAAACTCGTTTTTTTTTTTTTTCACCCATATGTCTTTTGCTATTTTGTTAATAGCTTGTACCTCAGAGCTTCAAAAACTATGGTTCTTCTACAGAATATCCATAAACCTGGCTGACATCCCCATACAGGAGGAAAGGTGACATGTACCAATGAAGTTTTAAATTCCATGAATGGTATGCTTGGCAAGGAAAGCAGTTCCATCACTACTTGAAAATTATGCCAAACTGTAAAGATGAGTAGCAACAAGATTGTGAAGATCAGTAGAATAATTCAAATAAATTATACAAAGTGAATAAAAGGTATGAGGCTTTAACTTAATATCATGTTAAGGAATTTGTGAAGGAATACAGACCTACAAAGACGTAAAATACAAAGAAAATTAACAGTATGTTTGAAGATGCATGTTGGATACTGAGCAACAAAAGGTGATTTAACGTAAAAAAAAAAAAAAAAAAAAAAAAAAAAAAAATAAATAAATAAATAAAAATAATCAGAATAATAATTAGACCAAAATATGGAGTATGTGCTCACATGCCAGATGAATGACTTCAGAGTACAAAAGATAACATGAAAAAATTATGCTAAACTGGAACATCTACAGGTCTGTTCATGGGGAACCTCAGCTTCAGTAGAAACAGAATAACCAGCGTTGACAAAATCATCTTTATTTTCTAACCATTTTCTTCTTTTCAACTTTATATCAGACATTTTGACATCTCAAGATGTCATCATTAGTGGTATTAAAGTAATAAGATAAAATACATTAAAGTTCTAATACACACAATAAAAAATCATACATAAAATACAAAAGTTCAAAAAATCTTATATCAAGGAACAAATGTCTTCATGGGTTTGACAAAGACTGTTTAAAGATATGCTCAACTTATATATAAAAGATTGCTTATTCATTTTCAACTGTAACCTTTACAAACAAACTGATGTGGTAGCTATGGGATCACCTTTGGACCCTAATCCTACACTTGCCAATGCTTTTTTATGTTATTATGAAAAACTCTAGCTTGAGAACTGTCCAGAAGAGTTTAAGCCATTAATTTACCGTAGATATGTCGATGACACATTTCTTATTTTAAAGACCAGGCTCATGTCCCTTTGTTTTCAAATTACCTTAACAAACAACATTCAAATATAAATTTCATTCAGAAGTTGAATCGAAACTCCCATTCTTAGATTTCCTAATTGACAAAAGTGAGAAAAAGATTTAGTTCTCAGTGTTTCATAAACCTACCTTTTCTGGACTCAGAAGCAGTTTTTCAGTTACTGTCACTTCAACTTCAAAATTAACTCTATTAAGACACTATTGCACAGGGCCCTCTGCCTATCCCCCTCGTATGAACTTTTCATAAAAAAGTCTTATTCTTCAAGGAATTTTTCTCAGATAACAGATTTAATACTGATTTATTCGATAAGATTACTTGTAAATTCCTAAATAATCAGTATCAACCAAAATTACTTGTCCCCACAGTCAATAAGAAAACAATATATGTAAGACTCCCTTATCTAAGTCTAGTCACTTCGAAAATACAGTCATCTCTCTCGGATAACTTCAAGAAATTCTATCCCCAAATTGATTTTAGGTTCATTGCAGTTAATAATTGTAGAATCAATTCATATTTTAACTTCGAGGACCACCTGCTGACTGAGTTGCGCTCGTCCAATGTTTATAAGTTCATATGCCCCAGTTGCCAAGCTGGGTATATTGGAAGCACAATTCGAGCTTTCAAGGCTCATGTGGACGAGCACAAGGGACAGTTGAGCAGAATGGACCATAGAAGTCACAACCCCCCATATTCAGCTGTGAGAGATCACTCTGAGGTTTGTGGTGTCCCTCTTAAAACTAAACACTTTAAAATAATAGACAGTAGGTAGTAACAATTCACATCTCAGAATACTGGAATCCTTACGTATCAAAACTAATTCTTCACAACTAAATGATATGACTTCTGCTGTTTCCTTGCATATTGTATAGATTTTTTGAACTTTTGTATTTGATGTATAATTTTTTATTGTGTGTATTAAAATTTTAATGTATTTTATCTTATTACTTTTATACCACTGATGATGACATCCTGAGATGTCAAAATGTCTAATATTAAGATGAAAGGAAGAAAATGGTTAGAAAATAAAGATGTTTGTGTCAACGCTGGTTATTCTGTTTCTACTGGAACATCTACATTATGAGGAAGCAATAATCTTAAGAGACAATGCTAGCACTCTTCCCGATCCTAAAACATATCGCTCAGCTATGGCTGGACTCCATCTTGTTACCATTAAATATCAGTTCCTTCTAGTTATTACAGGGCCATCACTCCAATAATTGCTATACAGTAAGGATGTTAAATTTCTAAGCTATTCAAAATATTAAAATGAAATACATACCTTAGGACACGCTCAGTAATATTCTGGAGGTCTGCTACCAATTTAATGGTTGAGTTTCTTTTTTGTGTCTGGGGCTCCATCAAGTTTTCAAGGTTTTGCAGTAATGACACTTGCGTATTGAGAGCATCTGACAATTCATCTGCAGAAGTAATAGTTACAATAAATGATAACAATACAAGATTATCAATTTAGTAGAATGCATTAGTTTATGCAAAATAAACATCCTTTAGAACAGGTGTGGGCAAACTATGGCCTGTGGGTTGCATGTGGCCCTCCAAAGGAATTCATGTGGTCTGACAAATATTAGTAAATTTGAAAGAGAAAGTTAATAAACAACTCCAAATAATATTGTGAGCATTTCATTTTCTTTCTGCAGATGTGCATATGTGTGGGAATATTTTCTTTAAATCTTTTATTTTTCAATCTAAATATAAATAATTTTGGGTTATTATAGTATGCAACCCTATAAGATGGTGATATATTTTTAATGTGAAGTTAGTGCTGAAAAGTTTGCTCGTGACTACTTTAGAATATAGAATAGCATAACACATAAGTACTATGTCAGCATTACCTTTATGACTCAAAGGTATAAAGAACTTCCAAGTTGCCAACACTCTCACAACACACTCACACATTCCTCAAGAACAAGCTAAATTAAAGTTTCTCTTGCTTGCTGAAGAGAACAGATCCTCATAAATCACCTTTGTATGGACATTATTTCCACAAGCATAGATGAAAGATTAGACTTCATAATACATTAATTACATATAATGACCAAATACTTTTCATCTAAACTAACCTCTGTATTGGGCATGGTCTTGAGGAACATATATATTTTCCATCTTGATCTGGTGCAATTTTTTCTCAAGTTCTCTCTCCATAACCCTTTCTGCTTCTTCACATGCTGGAAGGTCATCTGTGTAAAAACGCAATGAAATGAATATTTTTTTCATATTCATACTTCACTTATTAACCAAACTGATAAATAAATCCATTTATCCATACATTACACCAATATCCCACAAAGAGGGCACAGCCAAGGCAAGACATCCATATGGACACACATACATCACAATTACAAGCACAACAGTTCCCTCACATCTTGCTCTTTAGTCTTCTATGAAAGTGTGAATCCTTATCAACTACAATGAATGCTTACAACAATGATTAGGCCAAAATACAAAATATGTGTGGTCCCTCACCAAATAAAACATTTCAAGAAGTATGAGAAAGTGCAAACAATAAACATCAAGATGGTGCCAAAGTTGTAATAATTAAAAGAAATTGAAAGAAAGTCAGAAAAGACTTTGAATTGATTGAACACACATTTTTAATATTACTTCAAATTTCTGCAAGCCACACACACACACACACACACACACACAGCAATCAATGTAATTCACAAAGAATAAAGTTTACTAACTTCCAAGTGCCTCGAGAAGTTTCATTTGCAGATCATAAGCCTCACTGACCCGTTGGTGGTGCACAAGGATGTCAGTTTTCTGCTTCAATTCAGAAACTTCTTCTTGCTTCTCACTGACTAAATGCTCTAAGAAAGCAATTTGTTTCTGTTCAAAGTAAAAACAAGTGATCAGTATTTATGGTGTATTAAACTCCCTGTAAAAATACTAAAGTATTCACTATGCCTAGTAAAAAAACAAAACAAAATGAAACAACTATAACAGTTATATTGTAAATACTACTGCCTAGGCAGCCCATTCAGAGAGAGAGAGAGAGAGAGAGAGAGAGAGAGAGAGAGAGAGAGAGAGAGAGAGAGAGAGAGAGAGAGAGAGAGAGAGAGAGAGAGAGAGAGAGAGAGAGAGAGAGAGAGAGAGAGAGAGAGAGAGAGAAAGAAAATTGCAACATAAAAAGTTTTGCCTCTTAACACTACACTTAAAACTATTATAGCCCTACAAGTCAAACTACATTTTCTAAAATAAACTTATCAAATAAATGTGTTGAATCATGTAATGATGTGATCTTGTTTGGCAGTCGAAGCGGAGACCTTTCAGTATGTGGTAGCGGGTAGTGAGTGAGCAGCAAGGCACAGAGGCAGTACAGTGTTACAGATTATGAAGTTACACTCAGGGCCACCCAAGGACAAGAACAGACTTGACATGCTTGATGCTAATACACTGATTTACATACCTACATCCTAACAGTGCATGCAGCACCTTCACACACACCACACTCGTGCTGAATTCTCATTGCAACACTGTACTTTCCCTTATACTGTCCTATGTCCCTTCTGGACTGGGCCAAGGTAACATCTGCCATGCAGTCACACACAATTTTGTCTACCTTTGGACCATAGGTACTTTTAGTGTCTCCCTGGTTCCCTCTGTTAAGAGGGCTGAACTACCTCACAGGATATGTTGTTGCTAGGAAGTTGGAGCCAAGATGGCTGACATCCTTGTGTCCAGCCTCCTTCTCAAATGAGGTAACGGACCTGCAATCTAGATTCCTGCACGAAACTCACCTGCATGCAGTTCAAATGTGAATCAGTGGAAATAAAAATGCCTCAAAGAGTGTCTCCTACAGTTTGGATTGTTATACAGTGAATTGTATGAAATATTCCTGTAAATACTAAAAAAATCCCCAAATTTCATATTCCGAGTAATGTATTCAGTGAAGCAAGGTCAGCAGGATGGTAATAATGTAAAAGGCAGAATAACAAGACACAATGTTGTCTTGCTTTAAAAAATGTAGTACAAATTTGAGCCAGACTTTTGAATGGCACCTCGTGGGCCTTGGCTCATTATTCCCTTGTTGGACTTGAAGTGAGAATGGTGCCAGATTGGGAATTCCTGCATCTGCCCCACATAAAGTATCTTCATAATTTTGCAACCCACTTTATCAATAGGATCAGTTGCACAAATATCTGGTTTACTTCTACTACACAATAATGAATCTAATAATCTGATCTAAAAATAACAATGATAACAACAAAGCCTTACCTGCATTTCTCTGAGCTGAAGAGTAAATGCCTTTTTACTGCTAACATCTACATATCCCCAATGAAGATATTTCATGTACTCTTGTTCTAGCATCTCTGGGGTCACTTCAGCTAATGTGTTGGCATCAAAATAATTCTGTTAAAATACAAAGCTCAATCAAAAACTTAAGAATTCATGTAGAGACAAATGGCAGTGGATCAGCAACCAACAATATCAGCCACTCCAGCACCATTACATAAATGATGGGATACAAAATTTATCAACATATTCCAAAATGAAATAGCAATAAATGTCTTACTTGAGGTTCCTCCTCGCTTACTGATGAAAGAACAGTTCTGTTTCCACTGTTGTTTCCCTCTGGTCTGATGACTGATATATCTGGAAGCTCAAGCAATGCAGCTCTTCCAGAATTATGCTTAAAACCTCCTGGAGTAACACCACTGACAATTGTTGAGCTGAAAAATAAAATATTCACTTTAGAAAATGTCTGTTAATTAGTTAGGGATTTCAAAAGCTAGACAAACTATCAACAACTTCAATATAAGAACTTGAAAATAAATGTGGTTTTGTCTTCTTGATCTGTTCCTCAAAGATGCCACAAAGGTATGAACATAATATTTACTTCTGTTCATACACTCTATATCTGCACAACTGTTACCTTGCTCATGCATACAACTGACATCTCATTCTTTCCTAAGTGACCAAGGCATCATCAGGTGCTGCATATGTCTACTTTTGTAACTCTTGTGACTATCTCCAACACTATAAGATATTCTTATACATTCTACCTAGAAGCCAAGCCTAACTTACCAGCAAAATTCAGTTATTTTGTTTCCTCTATTTACACCACTGACATCTCCCAGACACATCAGCACTAATGCCATTATAACCACAAGACAATCTTTGATTTTCTCCTTAACTTCCATGCTTACACTACCTCCTCTCATATGATAAAGTAAACACACCATCTTCCTTACCATACCCATTACAATACATACTGTTTATGAGTTACTCAACACTGAATTAAAATACTGACGTTTATGTATGTCCTCCGTTATTATCTCAACACTATTAATTAGTTATACCTCAGCATACTGTTGTTTTTTCCACTCGCCACATCTGCCATTAAGGTTGTGTTTAGAGCTGTGGAGTGAAGGATGTCCTTGCTAGTAACCACTCCAGACTTGCTAGGCTTACTGGCACCAACTCTTGCTGATCTAGGTTTTGAAGCTATGCTTCGCTGGGATCCTGGTTGGTGTGGGGCAGCTTGCCGAGTTGTAGATATTGACTGCCCTGGTATGTTTGGCTTTGTTCTTAATAAATCTTCTGGCTTGCCTCTGAGAAACATTATGTAAAATTACATTACAAGTCCAGATCACACACTTTACATTATATCTTGGCTTCAAGAAAGCACATCACAATCAATTACATCTATTCATAATTCAAGATAGTTTGTGAGTACATATATAATCAATATTTTTGTCTAATCCCAAAAGTTGGCATCAACTGAGAATATTTATGCATGCAATGAGAAACAAATTTTACCTGATAAGTTTGGACTTCTGGATCTGCTTCTTGCTCACAGAAGGACCTGCATTAATGGTTTCATTTGACCAGCTCCTGCTCTGACTGCTAGAGCTACCACTGCTGTTGTTACTTATAGTGTTGGTCCGTGATACTGCGGAGGCCTTGTATCGTGATGTAACCACTTTGACTTTAGGCTTTCTTGTTTTTCCACTTGTGATCAAAAAGAAAAATGATGCTATAATGAACAGAAATTATATTTTTTTATATTAACTAAGAATTTAAGGTTTGAGAGACTGACTATCAGCAGATCATCAGCATTATAATGAAAATTTCTTTGTACAAATAACTGCAGTTTTTGCTTTAGAAATCTGACTGTCACTATATAATTCACATACTATATCACACACTGTATCCCATTTTCCAAATACTGCCATACATCCATTCAAACCTTCAGCTTTCCTTACTTTTATATTCATTATGTTTTTGTTTTTTTCTCTTCCTCATGATTAATAGCTATTTGGCTCTATTTACACAAATCCATTCCTTGTTCCCTTCCAACAATTGCAAGAATTTTAGGCAGTTTATCCTTCTCTATTACTCTCAAAGTACAATGCCCATCTCTTTCTCATAAGACCATTCATAAGTGAAATCCTTCCATCCTCTGTTTTCACACATTTTTCATTCCTTGATGGTCTTTGTCACATCCTTTAATCTACTTTAAAAAGTTTCATAATCTTCTCACAGAACACCCTTGTGCTCTGTCTACTTGCTATATAGCTAGACAGAGCATCACAACTATAAGCACAATAAATAAACAATACCTGACATGTGTGCTGTCTATGGATTTCTCTGTGCCTTCTAAATCTTGATTAGAGTCACATTTACTGGAAGTATTTGATGAAGCTGAGAGTGTCATATCTGAAAAGAATCAAATGCTGAACAACCATGGATTGAAGAGCTTAAGTGAGAATGGACAGTTTCAAATCACAATTAGATGGTTCTAGCAGATGTAACATGTTTATGTTCTCTTCGTTTCTTGAATTAAAAGCATATTGATTGAAACAAGGGAAAAAAATGTACTTCCAAATCCATTTCTATACCAAACTTACTGTTTAAAAAGAAGCACTTTCCAAATGATAATGCTACCTTACCATTGCTTTCATCAGTAGTGTGTTGACCTGAACTTTCTTTGCTAGATTCTGAATACAAGAGTTGCTTTGTGTTTCCTTCACTATCCTCCTGTGAGCAGGACATGCCAAGATCCTCAACTGAAGCCATCTTATCTCCTGAAAAACACAAAACCTTTGATCAAATTATCACTTTATGGTAACATGAGACTGCAACGCTCAGACAAAAGTATTATGGTAGAGTGGTAGTTAATAAAGGGCAGAAAAATAGGATTTCAAAGGGACATACTGTTTTTGTTATTGTTTAAGGAAGAAACCAAGAACATGATAGACCAGAGTTTAAATCTGTTTCTTCTTTTTTCTCACAAATCATTAGTTTAAATTTTCTATCTTCTCAATCTCCCAGAAACTAAGATCTGCCATGAAAACAAGAAGGAGATTAGTACAAAACAGATCGAAATCTACCAGAAAAAAAATTGTTTCATCCAGACATACAAAATTACCACAGCAGTAACACTTACTCACAATGTTTACCCCGGATAACTCACCACTGCTCACCCAAGGCCACTATTCAGCTGTCGTAAACCACCACCTAACCTAATCTAATGAAATTAACTTAATCTAACATAAACAAACTAGGTATTTTATAAGCTCACCCGCTCATTTCCCCACACTCTGCCAAACAAGTGTAAGGGCCTGTGGGGAACTGGGAGTTTTGGAGGCAGTCAAGTGGATGAAAAATAATGTAAATATCTAGAACAAGTCCTTCCTCCCTATCATCACCAATCCACTCCTCAAGAACAGCAATTCTGATTTTTCCAAAGCATCACTTCAAGCCAATAAAAACCTTGCACCTGAAAAAAAAATTAACAAACATGAAGTAAAGTGAGTATATTACAACATGTAGTCGCTTCATGTGCTACTGAGAAGGACCGATTCTAGACATTAATTGTAAATAGTGAAATGTGTGTTCAAAAATCTTACAAGTGTGCCCCTAAATTTTCAAGTTTATAGCAGTCACCAAGCCCATTATTTGTGAGTGAGTTTTATGCTTGTATGTGATTTCCAGATAAACTTTAAACTAACAATGAAAGTAACTTAACCTAACCTAAACTATAAAACTAAACCATAAACTATAAAACTTAAATAAATTGAGGTGGATATATATTAGGTTCAAAGTACTCAGAATAAGAATATAATAAGTGAGGTAAGAAAAGCTTTGCTGAAACAGGTAAGAGTAAAACAACTGCAATCTCCGTCTTGCTATTAATCCTCCTTTATATTGCCCTAGCACAGTATCTCTCTTGCCATGAGAAGAAAAAAAAAAAAATGACAGGCATGTGCAAGTCTACAGTGGTTCCTTCCAACTTAAATCGCGTTCTCTAATCCCTTCACAATACAGACGGCGAGGGCGAGGCATCAACACTCAAAGGAACTCTATTATTACTTATACCCCATCGCCTCATTAGATGCTTCCTGCCCGCTTTGTAGCATATCTAGTCACGAAGTAAGGGTTCAGCAAGATAGCTACCTGATCACCTCTTATTAGTCCTTTGGGCCTTCGGTGAACTGCTGCCTGTGGTCTTTCAAAACTGCACGAGTTCAAACTTCAGTTGGAGACGAGTTCAGCTGTTGAGTGTCGAAGTCAAACAAGGCGGGGCAGAGAGAGAGAGAGAGAGAGAGCGAGCATTAGAACAAATAATTATAAAGTCAGCTGACACTTCCTGGTAGAACACTTCCCTACTCATTTTATTAAATTTTAATCCTTTCTCTGTTGACTGACGTGTATGCAAATAATTACTAAGAGTGAATAAAAATCTATATATATATATATATATATTTAATTGACATAGCAATGGTATTTATAAGATTACCACCATGAAATGCACATATTTATCACTATAGAAATTTTCACACTACGGTACAATGTGTATTTAATAAAGAAGTTAAGTTCAAAAGAAAAAAAAAATAACAATAAAGCAAAAGTAAACAATTCCGCCCAGCTGATCCACGCGGCGCCAAGAGGTAGTGGTGAGCAGGAACCGTAAACTCAAGTATTCAAGGAAGCGGTTCCTTGGGCGGGCGGAACCGTCCGACCCGGTTTCTGAACCGGTTCCGCATGGAATCGGTAGAGCGCGGCTGGTGAATACCGAATACCAGAGTCTGAACCGCCAGCACGCTGCTTGATGAATACCAGGCGCGCTGGAGGTTCCGAGACTCTGGTATTCATCAACCCGCGGAACCGGTTCCGGAATCGTTTTCTCGGGGGAATCAGTAGAGCACAGCTAGCGAATACCACAGTCTGAATCCCCAGCGCATTGCCTAATAGTTACCAGCGAAGGGTGTAGTGTCCCAGGATTCATCTAGATTACTGGCTGGGATGGTTTTAGAATACAAATTACTGATTCCTGGTCCTAAGAGACTTATTATTTGTGATGGATACTGAATGACAGTGCGTATAAATGGATGCACGGTTCAGCTAATGATATAGCTACTCGTATCTCACATAGGATTCCTTTAATAGTATACATGCTTGAGCTATCCTATTTCGCTTTGATGCCATTGTCTTAGTAGATTTGAATGTGATAAATATTTTTTCTAATACCGCAAATTTAGGTATTATCTCGATATATACACCTCCAGCACAATGTTCTAGAAAAATCCTTGGTGCCTGGAAAAAAAAAAAAAACGTTACGATTCGATAAAAATAGTTAACAATTAATTATGTGTGTAGGTAAATTATTATTATTATTATTATTATTATTATTATTATTATTATTATTATTATTATTTTTTTTTTTTTTTTTTTTTTTTTTTTTAATCATGAGAATGATGGTCGCAGGTCCCACTCTGAGTTTGGCATGCCTACCTAGTTCTTATGACGTCTTTTTATTTTTTTTTTTTTTGGGGGGGAGCATCACCCTAGTATGGGTATTAGGTCATTTTTCATTTATTATTTTTTTTTTAAAGATTTAAACTCTCCTAGATTTCTATAAACAATTATTTTTTTTTATTTATCTTTTTATTTTCTTATTTTTATATTTTAGATATCAACATTACATACACCCTCAGGTTCTCATACACGCTTCATTCACACAGGGATCTTACTCCTATCACAAAACTATTGTCCTTGGTCAGGGCATGGGGGAGGGAGGGATAACTCACAAGCACTTAGGGTGGCTACGTAGCATCACTACGTATTGCACATATACATGAAGAGGAAAACATTCACATCACATCACGCAAGACTGAAATCATGCACACTTTCATAGTTTTATTTGTATACATAATATTGTTGTAATATTTACTGTGCAAAATAAATATATACACATAAATCACAACTCTCTGATTAAATTGGTCTCAGTCAGGTAAACTTGATATATTCTGCTTTGACAAAATCCAAAGCTAGAGACAACAACGAAGAGAAAAATGTCACAATAACTAGTAAATCATTATGTGATATTTTTACAAGTTTAGTATCTCATTGATGATAGATTTAGTAATAAATAGTTATCATAGACATTCATACTATTATACACACGTAGTGCCTTCACAGACATACCTTCTGCTACTGGTTAAAACGGCAGTAGTGGTCTTGTGGTGGCGGCGGTGGTAACAATGGTGGTGGCGGCAGTGGGGTAAACTGACTCATACACATCCACACACAGCCATAAACATAAAAAAAAAAAAAACACTCTTATATACCGAAAACACTCGTAAACACATTCAAAACACCCCCACACACATCCAGAACATGTCTACACACACAGACACAAAGATACACACACACACACACACACACACACACACACACACACACACACACACACACACACCGCGTAGTGTAGTGGTTAACACGCTCGACTCACAATCCAGAGGGCCGGGTTCGAATCCCGGCGCGGCGAGGCAAATGGGCAAGCCTCTCAATGTGTGGCCCCTGTTCACCTAGCAGTAAATAGGTACGGGATGTAACACGAGGGGTTGTGGCCTCGCTTTCCCGGTGTGTGGAGTGTGTTGTGGTCTCAGTCCTACCCAAAGATCAGTCTATGAGCTCTGAGCTTGCTCCGTAATGGGGAAGACTGGCTGGGTGACCAGCAGGCGACCGAGGTGAATTACACACATAAAAAGAAGTGAAGTGAAGTGAAGTGTTGATATTTTACCGACAGTTTCAAGCAGCACCAAGCACCGATTAAGCACCAACACCAAATACCAAGCGGCAAGACAAGCAGTGCAAGCCTTCGCCACAACCCTCCACACTGCCTTATCTTCATCAATTAAAAGTATTTATGAGGTCATTCACTTATTTTTAACTTTCCTTTACATATGAAAGTGAAAACAGTACGCAAATATTAAAAGGTGATACGTATACCGACCATTAAAAGAGCAAGGCATCAATATTAACAGCCAAACATGTTTCAAAGTGCAGCCACCAGTCTACTATTTCATACCCTATAGTCTAAAGTTTCCTTTATTGCTTAAATTTGGCTTGGTGAGATGAAGACAATATATATATATATATATATATATATATATATATATATATATATATATATATATATATATATATATATATATATATATGGAGGTCTGCCACCGCCGTTCCCGGTGTTGCCTCCGGGCCGCCTCCCACCGCGGTCCCCCCCAGCTATCACCCTCCCCCTTGCAGCCTGCGAGGTCAAATACTTTTTTTCAAATATTTCCTAACGGTAATATTTCGCTTCCATGGTATGATTTTATGATTTCTATAAATGTTTCGCTGTGTTTGAAGTGTTTTCCGCGTCTGTATTGAGTAAATATGTAGCGTTTAATGGCGTTTTATGGCGTTTGTTAAAGGCTTATTAACGGTCAAAAATTTCAATTTCCTTTTTTGAGCTTTTTTACTTGAAGCTATAAGTCAGCCTTTATGGTATCAAAGAATCGTCTATGCTCTTTTAAGTGTGAAATCAATCAGTTGAGAGAAATATGTGTACTTTGAAATGGTGTTTGGTGCTGTTGAACAAAAGTCTTATTTTTCTTTATCTTATTTGATCACGTTTCTGTTTCTTGGTCTAACTCGCTGTAGAATGCCTTAAAGGATAGTTCAGCCTCCGTGAAATATGGTAAAATACTCGCCAAGTGGAAATGGCTTGACTTTCCAGGACGTTTTAGGAAAGTTATTGCTGAAAATGTTTTATACTTTTAACCTAATTAATTTAGACATTTTTTTTTAAACTAGTTGAGCTACAGATATTTTGACATTTTGAAAGTTATTTTAAATATTTATCACGTCATAAAATGTCATACATTCAGCCATGGCTTAGTTTTTTTTTTCTAAAAGTCATTTTTTAAATCAAATTACTTACGTAATTTAGCCGAGTCACCCCCATTCTCGTTCTCTCTGATGATCACAGCCCAGATGGTGAATCATCATAGCCCAGGGCTGGCGCCTCTTTTCCAACACCTCAGTTCGTCAATATTTCGCCTAATATCTAGTGATTTCTACATGTTTTCGTGTGCTTCTAGGTTCAGGTGTGTAGATATTGGTAGCAGAAGGAGGAAGAAAGGAGAAATAAGGAGGATAAGGAGGAAGGAAGGAAAAAGGAGGAGGAAGGGAGGAGCAGCCAAGCCACAATACTTTAGTCACCCTCCATTTCTTCAATATTTTGTCTAACATCTAGTGCTTTGATGAGTTTCTAGGCTCAGGCGTGTAGATGGAAACAATCGAAGGAAGAAGGAAAAACAATGGAGGAGGAGGAAGAAGAAATGAGAATTAGAAGTGGAATAGAAGGAGACAAGGTGTAATATTTAGGTAAGTGTCCCTTTTAATCTTAACATTCTTTATAATGCATACTGTTGGTTTTGGGATATATTTCAGGTGTTTCAAGCGTATTCAGTAGTGTTGCAGGGTGTTATGAGTATATTTTTGGTACATTTTGTGTGTTTTCAGTGTGTTTTAGGCCTTTTAAGTATATTTTACTTACCTTGAGTATATGGATAGAGATGTTTTTCAGTATTTGCATGTTTTGAGTGTGTTTTGGGAACATTTTGAGGGATTGTCTGGTGTTTTGTGGGTTAATTTTGAGTGTTTTATGCTGTGTGGGTGTGTGTTAGGAGTCTTTTGGATGTGTTTGGGTATATATTGGGTATGTCTAGAATGTTTTAGGTGTGTTTGGGGGCATTTTGAGTGGTTGCATGGCTTTTTGAGTGTTGTAGGGATAACAACGAGTTTTGTAAGTGGTTTGGGTGTGCAGGGTGATTTGGGTTTACACTGGGTGTTTCTAGTGAGTTTTAGATGTGTCTTGGTGCATTTTGAGGTGTTGCATGGTATTTTGAGTGTGTCTTATGTTAGTATTGAGTGTTTTAAATGGTTTGGGTGTGTGTGAGGGTGATCTTGGCGTATAGTGGTGTTTCTAGAGTTTTGTGTGTGTTTTGGTGCCTTTTGAAGTGAACCTTGGTTTTATCAGTGTGTTTTCGGTTAGTTTTGAGTGTTATAAGTGGTTTGTGTGTGTATTTGGGTGGTTCGAGGTGATTTTGGCGAATACTGGATGTTTCTAATGAGTTTTAGGTATATTCGAGGACATTTTGAGGTGTTGCGTGGTGTTTTGAGTGTGTTTTGGGTTAGTTGTGAGTGTCCTAAGTGGTTTGGGCGTGTACCAATATATATATATATATATATATATATATATATATATATATATATATATATATATATATATATATATATATATATATATATAACCGAAGATATATCTATGATATAATATACCAGCAGACGACCATAAATTACACATACTATGTTGTGACGTCATAGGAGCACACAGAAATGATGAGGGCAACACTAAATCGGTGCCTGCTACTGGCCAATGACCAGTATGAAGGAACTTTTTATATATTATTTGTGCAATTTCTTTGAATAATGGATACAAGCCTGCCTGCAGTACACATGTTTGTATTATACTCTACTTTGTTCTTCTGTAGTTACTGATATTTGCAAGGATTCCTAAATATTATTAATGATAACATTCTTATAAATAAGCACTATATAGTATACTATTTGTGATTTGTAACTCATGCGTATCTACCATCTGTATTCATGTGGAACCGTTAAAGCGAAACCTTGGAACCGGTTCCTGCCCAGCGCTACCACGACTCCACGAGGACATCATAACACATCATCAAGAAGACATCGGAAGACGTGCTGGATAGTGAACAAAACAGGACAGAACTGCTTTATGAGTCCTGTCAGAACCATGAAGAAGGGACCAAACATCCTCATAACGGGTGAGACAAATGTCTGGCAATATCACCTACGTGCAAGGATAGCTATGACAAAACTGAAAATGCGTTTCCTTCAGAGTGCCTGGTGAGGTTGGGTGTAGATTACTGAATTTTTTTTTTTTTTTTTTTTGTCCAAGAGCTAACACGTGCACGTGCTCGTCTCGAAGAGGAAGTCATGCATGTGAAGGCAAAGGTAGTGGTAAATGTCCAGTATAAGTACTAACTCTGGCACTAGTGTCGTAGAGTTGGGCACTGGTGTCGACCTGTGGTCCCAGCCTGCTTCAGCCTTGTCGTGTAGATCTTTGGGCATTTTCTGTTTAGGGCTACCAATACCTTTCCTGCTTGCATCCTAACCCAACGTAATGTAACTTAATTAAACTTAACCTAAATCAACTGTGTTGTTATTGATTTGTGACATTTATTGGCTTTCTATTGGTTCATTTTTTTTTTTTTTTTTTACGTAGGGAAGAGGGCCAGCCAAGGGCAAAAAAAGAAAGTTAATAAAAGGCCCACTTGATCGCTGGCTCTCCAAAGAGTACAAAAAGTGCCAAAACCGTCAGCCAGAATTAGGGGAGCAAATGCCTCGATACCTCCCTCTTATAAAAAAACAAGTTGTAAGAATTCGGAAATACAGATGTAGGGAGGGAGTTCCAGAGTTTACCAGTGAAAGGGATGAATGATTGAGAGTACTGGTTAACTCTTGCATTAGAGAGTTGGACAGAGTAGGGATGAGAGGAAGAAGAAAGCCTTGTGCAGCGAGGCCGCAGGAGAAGGGGAGGCATGCAGTTAGCAAGATCAGTAGAACAGTTACCATGAAAATAGCGATAAAATATAGAAAGAGATGCAACATTTCGGCGGTGAGAAAGAGACTGAAGACAGTTAGTCAGAGGAGGGAGTTGATGAGACGAAGAGCTTTCGATTCCACCCTATCAAGCAAAGCTGTGTGACTGGAACCCCCAAACATGCGAAGAGTACTCCATACAGGGACGGATAAGGCCCTTATACAGAGTAAGCAGTTGGAGGGCGAGAAAAACTGTCGGAGACGCCTCAGAACACCTAATTTCATAGAAGCTGTTTTAGCAAGAGATGAGATGTGAAGTTTCCAGTTAAGATTATGAGCAAAGGACAGACCGAGGATATTCATTGTGGAAGAGGAGACAGTTGAGTGTCATTGAAGAAGAGGGATAGTTGTCTGGAAGGTTGTGTCGAGTTGATAGATGGAGGAATTGAGTTTTGAGGCATTGAAAACTACTAGATTTTCTCTGCCCCAATCGGAAATCTTAGAAAGATCGGAAGTCAGGCGTTCCGTGGCGTCCCGCGTGATCTGTTGATTTCCTGAAGGGTTGGACGTCTCTGAAAGAACGTGGAAAGATGTAGGGTGGTATCATCAGCGTAGGAGTGGATAGGGCAAGAAGTTTGGTTAAGAAGGTCATTAATGAATAATAGAAAGAGAGTGGGTGACAGGACAGAACCCTGAGGAACACCACTATTAATAGGTTTAGGAGAAGAACAGTAGCCGTCTACCACAGCAGCAATAGAGCGGTCGGAAAGGAAACTTGAGATAAAGTTGCAGAGAGAAGGATAGAAGCCGTAGGAGGGCAGTTTTGAAATCAAAGCTTTATGCCAGACTCTATCAAAAGCTTTTGATATGTCTAACGCAACAGCAAAAGTTTCACCGAAATCTCTAAAAGAGGATGACCAAGACTCAGTAAGGAAAGCCAGAAGATCACCAGTAGAGCGACCTTGACGGAAGCCATACTGGCGATCAGACAGAAGATTGTGAAGTGACAGATGTTTGAGAATCTTCCTATTCAGGATAGATTCAAAAACTTTAGACAAGCAAGAGATTAAAGCTATAGGACGGTAGTTTGAGGGGTTAGAACGGTCACCCTTTTTAGGAACAGGCTGAATGTAGGCGAACTTCCAGCAGGAAGGAAAGGTAGAAGTCGATAGACAAAGTTGGAAGAGTTTGGCCAGGCAAGGTGCAAGCACAGAAGCACAGTTTTTGAGAACAATAGGAGGGACCCCATCAGGTCCATAAGCCTTCCGAGGGTTTAGGCCAGCAAGGGCATGGAAAACATCATTACGAAGAATTTTGATTGTAGACATGAAATAGTCAGAGGGAGGAGGAGAGGAGGACAAGCCCAGAATCGTCCAAGGTGGAGTTGTGAGCAAAGGTTTGAGAAAAGAGTTCAGCTTTAGAGACAGAAGAGATGGCAGTGGTGCCATCAGGATGAAATAAAGGAGGAAAGATGAAGAAGTGAAGTTATTTGAGATGTTTTTGGCTAGATGCCAGAAGTCACGAGGAGAGTTTGAGTTTGAAAGATTTTGACATTTCCTATTTATGAAAGAGTGTTTGGCAAGTTGAAGAACAGACTTGGCATGATTCCGGGCAGAGATATAAAGTGCATGAGATTCAGGAGATGGAAGGCTCAAGTACCTTTTGTGGGCAACCTCTCTATCATGTATAGCACGAGAACAGGCTGAGTTAAACCAAGGTTTAGAAGGTTTAGGTTGAGAAAAGAATGAGGAATGTACGCCTCCATGCCAGATACTAACACCTCTGTTATGCGTTCAGCACAAAGAGATGGGTCTCTGACACGGAAGCAATAATCATTCCAGGAAAATCAGCATAATACCTCCTCAGGTCCCCCAACTGGCAGAGGCAAAACGCCAGAGGCACCTTCGCTTTGGGGATCCTGCGGAGGGATTGGAAAAATAGGACAAGATACAGAAATGAGATTGTGATCGGAGCCCAACGGAGATGAAGGGTGACAGCATAAGCAGAAGGGTTAGAGGTGAGGAAGAGATCAAGAATGTTGGGCGTGTCTCCATGACGGTCAGGAATACGAGTAGGGTGTTGCACCAGTTGCTCTAGGTCATGGAGGATAGCAAAGTTGAAGGCTAGTTCACCAGGGTGGTCAGTGAAGGGAAAGGAAAGCCAAAGCTGGTGGTGAACATTGAAATCTCCAGGAATGGAAATCTCAGCGAAAGGGTAGAGGGACAGAATGTGCTCCACTTTAGAAGTTAAGTTGTCGAAGAATTTTCTATAGTCAGAAGAGTTAGGGGAGAGATAAACAGCACAGATGAATTTAGTTTGAGAGTGACTGTTAAGTCGTAGCCAGATGGTGGAAAATTCGGAATACTCAAGAGCGTGGGCATGAGAACAAGTTAAGCCGTTGCACACATAGACGCAACATCCAGCTTTGGAATGAAAATGAGAATAGAATATTTGTATGGTTATAGAAAAATACTATACATCAGAGGAAATAATGTAACATCTATATAATAAGGTTTTAATTTTGAAAATCCTAAATATAAAAACAATTAATTTGTCTAAACCAGTAAATGTAGGTTTATTTTTAAGGAATTATTTTTTTTATTTATCTAATTTTTTTCATGTCCTGGCCTGTAGCACCTGTAGGTAACTTGAAGAGTATTGGAAGCGCTGTTAAGCTTCAACCCAAATATTTGTGACACAGGCAATTTTATTTACAGTGGTACCCATGTTAGAGCCCATCAAGTGCATCTTTGGTGTAACCACCTAGAACCTGGGTATCATGATGACATGTAGGTAGGCAGGTTTAAACCACTTGACAAATGGCAAAGTATCAAGGCGATATGTGGTGGGATTCGAACCTACGCGTGGACATCTCCTGATCCCACACTCATCACCTTATCCACAATGCCACCACCTCCTCCCTTATGATATACAGAGGTACTAATCCTATTATTGGTTCAAGAGACTAAAACATCTAAGAATGGAAATTGACTATTATTCTAACTTTGATAGAAATTTTTAATGTTTTTCATGTTCTGAATTTCTCTCTGAAAATTTTTATTGCCAGTCACCAAGGAGTGTCAGCTTCTCAGTCATTACAAATAATCTGATTGATTTAAAGCCATGTACACACTTGTTGCATATTCACACGTCATATCATTGTTGTGTAGCAGTGTGGACAGGGAAGCATTGCACTGTTGTGTGTCAAAATATGATACAAAGGTACGCAATGAGCTCGATCCACCATTTGTCAGTCTTTTGCCCTCACATCAAAGGAAAGATACACAAATCACATATCCTCATGTAGATGGGGAGCATGGCATTGTCCTATTGCATGTTCAGTTTTTGCAGGGTAAGGAGGACACCACCATAGAAATCTACTAGAAAAGTAGCTTGATTTGGTTTGGGAGCCAAATATGTGAACTATTACGACAAGCATTGAAAACAAGGTGTGTGGGAGGAAATTGCCAAGGAAATGTGTACATTGCATCATTACAATGTGTGCAAGAAGAAAGTTAATAACACTGTTGCACAATGGAATGATGATACAACAATGATACACAACAAGTGGATGCAATAACCTTGTTGTACTGTATCATATCATTGGGTGATATGCAACAATGATGCATCACATGGATATGCAACAAGTGCGTATGAGGCTTAAGATGTCTCAATCCAATCTCTCGTTCAGGCTAGATACTTTCTCATTCTTAGCTGTTCCCCTTGAAATAAAGACACCATGACTGTCACTCATTCAGTTAGATGTACAGGTATTTGCTCACCAGCAGGACAGGAAAGTATATTTTATCTCATACTTTTCAGGAACACCAGGAGTTGGGAAATCCACACTGGCGCAGCAGCTTAGTGAACATTCTGGCTTGGAGTGGATCAGTGTTGGAGATTTAGCAAAGGATAATAATTATTTTGATGGTTATGATGATGAAAGAGATTGCCCCATGTTGGATGAAGATAAGGTAAGTCAAAATTATTATATAGTTATGAAAATAATGTTTCTGTGATTTTGTAAATTTGTTTAGTGATTCAGCCTAGCTTTCTCCTTTGAACTTACTTTGGGAGATAAACACACTTGCAATCAGAAAGAAACAATTAAAAGCATTATGATATGTTGTGCAAGCAAAATTAGCTGAGAATGCCTAAAAACTTGAAATGGTAATACAGATTTAATTATAAATGATGTTTATATTGTTTTCTAACACTTATTAGATTTGCAAGTAAAAAGGCCTTGTCACTTGATGAATAGGCAAGTGTAGTAATTAATTTTATGAGTGAAGAATGTGTGGAAACTGATGATGTAGATGTGTGAAACTGTGGTACAACAGTACAATTCATGTTCAAGTAGGCATGGCATTAATACAAAGATATATATATATATATATATATATATATATATATATATATATATATATATATATATATATATATATATATATATATATATATATATATTATATAAGAATTGATAGAAAAAATGTTTTAGTTTAGCCACATAGAAATGTAAAAGATACTTTTCTTAACTTGTTTAATATAAAACATTAATAAATTACAGTCCATTAGGAGAGTGGCATCTCATATGAGGTTGTTTAGGGAGAAACTACACTCACATCCCTACTATGAGGAAATGTATTAGTGTTGGACTAGGAATTACAAAGTATTCTGCTTCCTCATGCTGTACCCTTCCTGATGGGCTGTGAGGCTTTTGAGTCAAAGTATTTTATTATCCTCTACCTGTGATGAGCATAGATGAAGGTAAGCTTTTGAGACAGATTGATACTCCCATCAATTCTTGCCTTAAGACATTATCATTAGCCAATTATTAGGGACTTGAAAATGTATTTCAAATTGAATTATGTATGGCTCGTCAGAAATGATTAAACACTTTCCCTTTTTCTGAAGGTATTGGACGAACTAGAGGATAAAATTGCTGAAGGCGGCAACATCATTGATTACCATGGATGTGATTTCTTCCCAGAAAGATTTTTTGACATTGTGTTTGTGCTGAGGACGAATAACACTCTCTTATATGACAGACTTGCTGCCAGGTTAGTGATATTTTTCATTAATGCTGATAATGAATTTTTCTTTGCAATGATTGAAATTTGGAAAGCTATAAATGGAAGTCATTAATGCCAATCAAAAGTGATATAGTAAAAATATTGATATCTTATGAAAATAATGAACCTCTAAAGGATGGGGAGGTTCCTTGTGGATGTCCCTCTCAGCTGGGCAAGTTTTGACAATTCTGTAAAAATAGTTGAGTTTCATCCCCAATCTGTTAATTCTTACAAGACCAATTGATGAAATTGTGATAGTATTACATTAATCTATCCTTCCTCTTCAATCTCATGCAAACATGAATTCTTTTGGTTATGTGGTGTGTCTGTGGCAAAATTGATGAATTGAAGTAACTTTCCACCCTTTCCCAGCCTTTGTTCAAATGGTTATGTGTCATGTGGTGGCCTGGCTGGCTAAGGCCCTAGCTGGGGAGCCCCAAGCCTCCATCTGCTTCCCTCTCCAGTTTCTTGTAGCCACTCTCTCACATGAATGCCTAAATCTGTCATTCTACAGACACTAAAGAAAATAGTATTGCTGTCTGTCACTTATGATATACAAGAAAAAGTTATTGTTATCATGGCTGGGAGAATGTACATGAACAAGACAGTCTTCAGGTATTTTATTTTTCTCCAGTGAAACCACTCATGAGGCTTGAGAGAGTAACTCGTAAATCTTCCCCAGGAGTATTTCCAATAAGATGCTGTTTGGAATCATATATGTCCTTATGTAGAGTGGAAGTCACTGGCCACTCATCCTTGTTTGAGGAATGATAGGAAGAGGGATGATTATTTCCCCCCTGTAGCCATTACCATGGTTTGGAGAACACTGGGGCTCAGAGGCAGACTTCATTGTAAGGGAAGGATGTTCACAGGCCAAAAAATTCCTGCAGAAATTTGAAATTTAGCCTGGAAAATGCTGATTAACTATAGATGTTGTCTGGCCTCTTTTTTTACATCAATACTGGCATTAAATTCCTCACATAGAAAAAAAAATGCTTTATTTTGTGAAACTTGTGGCATTGCAGATCCAGTAATGATATTAATAAGATAAAAGCATTCTAATAAGAGTATGGTGAACTAGATGTACTTTAATGAGGTATGATCAAACAAGTGAGTTAAAGGGAAATGAAAATGAGTGTATCTGAAGTCATAAGAAATATGTAGATTGTATTTTGTTCTTTTGAAGGGAAAAAGATTGCATGAGGAGTGTTTGGAACATGTCATTCATTTTGAAATAGAGGATATAATGCTAATATCTAAGTCAATGAAAATAGCAGAAGGATCCTAGGCAAGAACTAACAAGGAAAAGTTGCAAATAATCTAGCAATTTGTCATAGTCGGGTGGCTCTAAAGTGGCAATTTTTTGACAGCTAGTCCTCCACTGTTGCCACGTCTCCACAGTTCACTTGCCCTTTCTCAAACCCCAACCAATTACTGATGAGCGAGTCAGGTCAGGTGTAGGTATTGGCAAGGTTGCATTCTCTCCACTCATATGCCACATTTAGGAGGGGGGGTAAGACCTTTATACATTAAACATGCCTTGATTTTTACCTCAATGGTAATGTGGATCAAAAGTTTGAATGATTTTGGAAATAATTTAGGAAATAAACCAATTTATGTAGAAACAGTGGGAGAGAAAGAAAGACAGACATAGGGTAAGGATATGGAGCAGGGTTGGAAAAAGAAGGCAAGCCTGTGATCTATGGAGAGCTGGCAATAGTGGAGGAATACTAGTGAAGCCCAAGGCCATTCCTAAACAGCCACTTTAGATTTACCTGACTGTATGTTACCATCTTACTAATAGAGAATGGTCTATGTGAAAAATAGAATGTCCCTCTCTGAAATGTAAGGATAGTGAAGAGCAATCCAGTTAAGGAAAAATGTTCCAAAATGCAGATGTTTCTTGTGGAACTGAACACAAGCACCAGTCTTGCATTGTCTTGTTGCTGAAGTCTTAACTTTAATAATTTTCTTTAATTCTCCAAACAGAGGCTACCAGGGCAAAAAACTTGAAGACAATGTGGAATGTGAAATAATGGCTGTTCTGAGAGATGAAGCAAAGGAAAGTTATGAAGAGCAGATTGTCCATGAATTAGAATCAAACACCTTTGAAGAAATGGAGAATAATCTACAAAGAATACTGGCATGGATAACTGCATGGAAGGAAAATAATGGTTGCTGAAAATATATGTATTTAGTTAAGGAAGCATGCTTTTGTTTATCCTTCCTTTGATTCTTTTATTTACTTTAAATGAATGCTGAACATGCATTGGGAATTAGTAAATTGGAAATTGTAGAGGAGGAAATGAGTCAAATCACTCATTCAGGTTCACACTTATTCACAATGCACATGTTAATTGATTTTGTCTTAGAGTTCCATTTTACCATCTGATCTTGAATAACTAAACATATATGAGTCTATTGAATACTTTGGTCTTATACATGTAGAACACATCTGTAATCATCAGCATTCTCTCCCTTTATCATAATGTAACTGATACACCAAGTATCTTGTGTGTCAGTTTTTCATCAGGATGTGACATGATGTTAGTGTTGTTTTCCATGTGATGTCTCTTCAGGATGAGACTTCTCACTGATATAGCGGTGGCATATTGCTGCCCCTTGGAGGTGGTCACTGAGCAGTGATTCTCTTTGTCAGGGCAGTTGTGGTAAAGCCACCTTGATTTTAGCCGACTACAATCACCAACAGGGCATTTATGTTGGTGCATGACATTTACTTTCAGCGGTGGGATCACTGGAGGCAACCAATTATTCTTCATTATGAGGCTGGCAGTCTTGTGTGACTTGCACTATAAGATGAGCTGGAGAATTGTGTCATCACTAGTAGGTGTAATGTTGTTGGAGATTGTTTCACAGTACTTTCTCATATTCTTTGTATGCTGTGAAGATGCTTTTATAGTATAGCGTGATACTTGATTCTTCCATCTGTGATTTGTTTTCATACATGGAGGCGTCCATTCCTTGTATGACATCAATTACTACTTGCTGCAGGCATCTGTTGTTGGCGGTGAGCTGTAGTGCAGCAGTGGTAGCTTTCCAGGTAGAGGAGTGGGTGAATGCTACTTCAACAAAAGTGTTGATGCTGCTGTGGTACTAAAAAGGATAATGCTCCAGTTGCTGTAGACTTTAATACATACGTACTCAATGGCCTATTCTATCTTGCCCCTCCCCTTTCCCCACCAAAAAAAAAAAAAAAAAAAAAAAAAAAAAATATATATATATATATATATATATATATATATATATATATATATATATATATATATATATATAGAGAGAGAGAGAGAGAGAGAGAGAGAGAGAGAGAGAATCGTCTAAATAACAGTAGTTAACGATTTTCTCAAACTTATGAAAATAGTGATTAAATACAGAATTTTTGATCTTGCTAGATGATGGCTTCATTTCTCTTGTACCTCTGCCTGGTCCCCTCCACGCCACGCCTACGCCGCCCCACCCATCCCTCCCCTCGCCTGGCCCGAAGCGGGATTACCTTCAGCATGTATAATTAGAAGACAGGATCTGTTTTCATTGGCTAGAGATTGGTGAGGGATTGGTGACGATTCAGACTCGAGGTGGTGGAGTGATGGGTGGCCTGGCACTGGCTAAAAGTGTGCAGTCTACACTACATCTTCCGAGAGCCACGACCCCTCACACACACACACACACACACACACACACATACACGTAAATCAAATAAATACAATAATGAAGATAATGATAATCATAGATCCATATGTGTCATACTCAGGCAACAGGTCACATCAATCAACCATTCTCTCGTCTATATATAGTAATAAGAAACACAAATCATTATTCCACAAGGACGCGTCGGCCAAAATATGAATAGCCTACTATAAAGGGAGTGTGAAATATTTTATAACCGCAGTCGAGTAGAGAAGTAAGAGGTTGTTTCCCCGAGTCAGAATTTTTGTTTAGTTTATTCTAGCGGACGCAACACCAACAAGTCATAATTATCGCGGCCAGTCATCCAGCCAGCGTCAGAACGGGGAAAACACTCGACTGGGCAGGGTGTGTGACTTGTATTCTTAAGTGTTGTAAACCTTCTTTAAGGTTACTTTAAAATGCCACAGGGATGACTAAGCATGTTCCTACGTTTAGTTTTTCTCCTATTAGCGATACAAAGTCATTGTTAAGTCATCATAAAATTAATAACAATCATAAAAAAATCATACACGGTTGAAAATCCTCAATAACTCCTGGTAAAGACTGCGAAGAGTAATGTAGTTAAAACACCGATATGCTTGAAAATACGGCCTTCTATTTTATGTCTGGTTTCGTACAGACACCTTACTATTAATGAGGGATTCTCCTGGCATTATTTGGCACCGCTTGGCACGCCTCAAACGACACTGCTGCGGTGCCGTGTTTGTTGTTTTGTAAAAAAAAAAAAAAAAAAAATGTAATAGCTTCCATTTTTTCTCTCCCCTCCTGGTCAACACTACAGTTTTATTTTCCAAGGGGTGTAGACCGAGCCGTGTATAATGAAAGGAGTACATGGCGAGCCAGTGGAAGGCAGCGAATGCTATACTAGGCAGAGAATGACCTGCTTCTGTGTCTGGTTCACGAAGGCAAGATATGAAACGCTTCACTCTGAGGCGTGTCAACCCTTCTGCTGTCTTGGTCGTCTTTTTTTAATCCTTCCACTGCGACAAGAAACAATAAGCAGCACCGGAAACAATGCGAGTAATCTTTATAAACATCTACATGAAAGTTAAAGATGAAAAACATTACATTCTGCATTTTTATCAAAGGTTAAAGATTGGATGTGGCTGTAGAACAAGTAAAGACATCTTAATGTTAAGGAAAAGCGTACCAAGTGACAAAAGGTTAACAGTAGCTCCTATCGTTATTCTGAGGAAGAAATAGAGTACGACTATATTGGTATTGTTGAACAGCTAACAAATTATTAAGAGTGAATGTGAAACCAGTCTAATGTTTCCATGCATACACCGAGAAAATATAGAACAAAGTAAATTTTTTTGTCACTTCGAGCTACATAACTGTTTAATTAAGAGACTAGTAAAAGTGATAAGAATCTACCTAAAAACTGTAAGTGCTAATAAGAAAATGGTCCGACAATGAAAGGATTAAATTTTCTTCCTGTCACTTATAGGAGATCGAATACAGAGAAGAAAGATTAACTGCCCTGATCATTAAAGAAATAAAATAGAGAGTCTCAAAAGTAAATGTCCTGATAATCTAGGAATAAAAAATTACTGTAGCTGATAAAACACAATCTAATTCTACTTCTTGTTCTTGTTCTTGCTCTTGTTCTTCTTATTCTTGTTCTTGTTCTTCCTCCTCTTGTTATTATTGTTATAATTTTTACTATCATTATTATTATCATATTCACTCATTTATTTATTTATTCATTTTCAAGAATCATGCTTACATTTCTTGCTGGAGTGTGGAACGAATAGTCAGGAATGCGTCTGGCCGCGTGTAGATGGCGAGGCAGTCCAGGATTCACGTGTTGGGAGAGGTGGCTGAGAAAACATGCATACAGTTGAGTGAGTCTGTCCGCCCACGCACCGGCCTGAATGTTGAGACTGGTGGCTTTGGTGGCTTACTTGACTTAGGTACATAAAAAAATAAAGTGTGTGTGTGTGTGTGTGTGTGTGTGTTTGTTTGTTTCACTGTTTGATCTGCTGCAGTCTCTGACGAGACAGCCAGACGTTACCCTACGGAACGAGCTCAGAGCTCATTATTTCCGATCTTCGGATAGGCCTGAGACCAGGCACACACCACACACCGGGATAACAAGGTCACAACTCCTCGATTTACATCCCGTACCTACTCACTGCTAGGTGAACAGGGGCTACACGTCAAAGGAGACACACCCAAATATCTCCACCCGGCCGGGGAATCGAACCCCGGTCCTCTGGCTTGTGAAGCCAGCGCTCTAACCACTGAGCTACCGTGTGTGTGTGTGTGTGTGTGTGTGTGTTCAAGATGATGGAAAATATTTTATAAAGAGCTGAGTTTTAGATTCGCAATGTTGAATTTAATTATAATTCCAAAATAAGCGTTTGTAACTGTACAATTTGCTGTGGAGGAATTATAACGAGTATTTTGTTGTTAATAAGTGTGTGTGCATGCGTGTGTGTGTGTGTGTGTGTGTGTGTGTGTGTGTGTGTGTGTGTGTGTGTGTGTCACGAAACAAATGGGCAAGAGCGGCTCTCAACTGTATTTAATCCAAACGTAAAAGGTGCAAGATCTTTCGACAAAGTTGGAAAGTGAAAACACGGCGGGCGTCCGGCTCGCCAGGACAGGTGGATTGAGTTATCGCCCTGCCCCGCCCCGCCCCATCCCGCTCCTCTACTCACCCACTCACCCACCCGCCCATCTATCCACCCACTCGCCCTGTTTGGCACCATTACCACCTATAACAAAAACTTCACTCTTTATCAACCTGGCGTGTGTTCACTCCATTGTTTTACGCTATTATGGACATCAATAGCCAAAGCACCATAATGTTGGAGGCGTGGCTGCAATAAAAGAAATTAGCTTGCTTTCTTTTCTGCCACTAACATGAAACAGACGGAATTTCAAAGTTTTCGCTTTTCAAGAATCCACCTAAATAACAATGACATACACTATGATGTTCTCTTTACACAGATCTTAAAAGAAAAAAAAGAAAAAGAAAAAAAATGTAAATTACGCACGTATATTTCATCCACTTTCACTGACAAAAAACTGCACTGTGAATAATAATAATTGAAAAAAAAAGTATGGTGACCAGGTGACCGCAGGTAAAGTTAAGAACAACCCACAGGTGAGGTACGTAGCGCTATATTAAAAATGGCTAACAAAAAAAAAAAAAAAACCTAAAAAAAGTTGAGTAAAGGTGTAGCAGGAGGGAGGGTGCGTGTGGGGTGAGAATTAGTGAGGGGTTGGAGGGTCGCGGCGTGAGGGGAGGGGGCGCGGGTTGTTAGCGTGGCGGACACGTATAGGAAACCCGGAACAGTCCAACTCAATAACCCCAATTTGTTTGGAGTTGGATGTAGCTTCTGCATTCGGCGCCACATACACGCGAGGCATTGTTGGTGCTTAGTCGGTGCGACCCCGCTCCGCGCCACTTTAATAGATGCACGGTGTGAATGTGTGTGTGTGTGTGTGTGTGTGTGTGTGTGTGTGTGTGTGTGTGTGTGTGTGTGTGTGTGTGAGAGAGAGAGAGAGAGAGAGAGAGAGAGTGTGTGTGTGTGTGTGTGTGTGTGTGTGTGTGTGTGTGTGTGTGTGTGTGTGCGCGCGCGTGCATGTATGTGTAGAATCCAGGTGAGTGATATCCTCTATCTACCTTGCCACCTGCTGCTAATAAGCGAAACACAAGGCTCCCACACCTAGATTCCGACATCGGGGATTTTATCTGCATACAAATCTCAACTAGTTTAAACTACATGGGACAAAAATGTATGACTAAATTGAAATCCAGGAGTAGTAGCATTGAACATTTTCCAGTCAGGTGTGGCTGTGTCAATTACCAAGCCTGGATAACAGAACTGTGTGTGTGTGTGTGTGTGTGTGTGTGTGTGTGTGTGTGTGTGTCGACTGACCTCAGCTCTGTTAAGAAAAATTAAATAAGCATAACAAAGACAGTTTTGATCCACCACACTATAAACAAAGGGACGAATAAGGACAATGATGCGTAACGTGCTAAGATTTTACATTCACACAAACACGCGGCTTCACAAAATGCTGATCTGAGAAATTAATTGAACTTTGAGTGGTACAATACATTCTCTCTCTCTCTCTCTCTCTCTCTCTCTCTCACGTGCATAGCAGTCATAGGCACGGCACCGGATGCGGGATTCGAACTCGTGGAACTCGCTGGTTCATAGTTAACTCGCATGCACGGCTGCAGCTGAAACATCACGCCGTGTCTGTTAGTCGATCTGGTCTTACGCACACCACGAGGAACATTCGCCTTAGCCCACTATACTTAAAAAAACACCCATAGACTTTTAATTAATTTTACTCCGAGCTAAAAGTATATGCTACAAGTATATACAAGAAACTATGAAAGTTTTCTGAAGTTGCTTTTAGCTTTGAATAAAAGTAAAATCTAAACTTCCTAAACGTGACGAGTATTGACGTATCCTGTGAGATTATGTACATGTGGCAAGTTCAAAGTCAAGAAACCTGCCCCTCGGATGTCAAGACGTGAAGTTGTCAACACAAGAAGGGTGGAAGCATTCTGACCAAACCAAAAGAAAGAGTGAGACAGCTGTCATGCAGGCTAATTGGATGACACATTAATTTCTGCTTAGTGCGAAATTATTATAAAAATTCGGCTTATCCTAACAAGAAAATAATTTTGTATCCATCTTTATATATCCATTCACGTACATTGTTATTTGTTCGTTCTGTATTGTTTTGTCAATAATAGGCTTCACTTACTCTTTGTTTGGATCATGAGATGTACTGTTAATACTCTTTTTCTGAGGCTCTCCGTGTTGTAAGAAGAATTGCCTCATCTCATTTTGAAAGAAGGTATTTCGTAACATTCAATTCCTTTCTCCTAATTCTGTAAGAGTCCTTTCTCTTATTTCTCTGTTTTACCAAAAATCACTAGTTCCGTTCCTTTTTTGAACACTAAGATTTCATTCCCTGTTTTAAAAGAATGTATTTGAAACTTCCAAATCATTCATTTCTATAAATTTCACGAGCAAGTCGCTTCCATTACTTGGTATATGTTCCAAAGTTTTCTGATATTCGTGCATGCTTTTGCCTTCCCTTATGGATTGCGTTCCCTGCTGGGAGAGACTCATGGTTCTTGTACTTTGTTAATCACTCACACGTCATAAATCTTTACTGCATCCCTGTCATGCTTGGCTTGTCCTTCTTGGCGGTTGTTTCTCTATAATACTCACTTATGGTATCTGCTGTTTTAGTCCCACTTAGAACTATATACAAACTCAAGTTCATTCTCTCTTGTTAGCTACTGTTCACTATAAATCCTACTCATACTCCTAATTCTTGCCTTAAAGTCCTTTGCAAGAAAATAAATTGATAAAACTAAATAAGAATAAATAACAATAAAGGCGGAAAATCAATAATAATAAAGTGAGTAAATGAGAACTAACTCAAATTCCTTTTCAGTTCTTCTAATCGTTAAATAAACTTTTCATGTCTCATCTGACTGGCATCCTGTAATCTATTATATAATACCTTCACCTTTGTTACCCTACATAGTGTTCTGCCTATAAATACATACACAAATACGTAAGTGGCTATCAGTAGTTAACGCTGAGATTATGAGCGAAAAGTAAAGAAAGGAAGGAAAGTGTGTGTGTGTGTGTGTGTGTGTGTGTGTGTGTGTGTGTGTGTGTGTGTGTGTGTAATTCACCTCGGTCGTCTGCTGGTCACCCAGCCAGTTTTCTCCATTACGGAACGAGTTCAGAGCTCATAGACCGATCTTCGGGTAGGACTGAGACCACAACACACTCCACACACTGAGAAAGCGAGGCCACAACCCCTGCATCTATTGGGAAAGATTAAAGAAGTTACAACTGTATTCGCTAGAGAGAAGACGCGAAAGGTATTGACGACATTAACTACTATACACTATATACAACAAGGAATATAATATTCTCCATGGAACTCAAAAGTACAAACAGCACAGAGGAACTAACGTACAAGCTCTGTAGAGTAAGAAACTAGACTAATATGTTCATCTAATTTAAAATCTTAAGCCTTCCAGGGCTAGATGGACTACACAAGTATTCCACAGCTTGGTTTCAGGATAATATAAACTCCCATATAATACTAACAACGAGCTTCTCTCCTACATGATTATCATAATGTTGATCACACTTCCTGGTCCTCCCGGGTCCCCGTGCAGGAGAGCCCTCTGGGGCAGTCTTCAAGTAGCCTGTTTTGGTAAATTTGCACTAACTGTTATAAATATCTTCTCTAATATTTTGAGATAGTGGTGCAGTTTAAGCGTTCTTTGAAGAACAGCAGAAGAAACCATATTTATATATATGAAATTGTAGAAAAATAGAAAGGCAAGATTATTAAGATTATTTAACATTTTACATTTTTCAAGCCTGTGCGCAGCAAGGTGAAGCACAACCCTCTAGCCAGACTCGCGTCCACCTTTCCCGCCTTCCCCTGAGTGTTGCAACCAACGGCCTCTTCACAAGCTCGGAAAAAAAAGAAGCAATATTCAGATTTCATATGAACGTGGTAATCTGTCGAGCAGGACAATGTGTGTGTGTGTGTGTGTGTGTGTGTGTGTGTGTGTGTGTGTGTGTGTGTGTGTGTGTGTGTGTGTGTGTGTGTAAGACGGTGCATGAGAAAGTTGTGAAATGAAATATTTCCTTAGGTCTTGCTCTTGAAAACATATCTTTGTGAAGTGCTGAGGTGTGTGTGCCTAACCAATGTTCACAACGCGTATAATCAGCCTCCGTGACTATAATTTTGAAGATCAAATGTCATACAACCACTGATACTCACGAAATTCAAAACTATTCCTGTGATACACATCAAAGACACGACAACATCACGTCGAAAAAAATACTCCACTGATAACTAAATTGGGTCTGTTGGAATTTATGAGACGCGCGTATTTGTTAAAATTTTTACATTTCGTAATATTCAATCTGTAACTACAAAGGATCACTGGAAGTTTAGAGCAGCTCGCCAATCAACACTTGACGCTAATTCATTGAAAACCCAGGGCACTCCAATGAAACAGGAAGGAAAGGGAGCTAAACGTAGAAAATATAACATACACTGCCTCTACACGTCACAACTCACGTACACAACCATGCTTCGTGGCCAGTCTTCAAGGTGGATTTGGAAATAAAAAGGGGAGGAACAAATCAATATTCACATCTACTGTATGTACGTAAAAAAAATAATAGGCTAACGATAGCAAACTCGACCCGGTCTTACTTCTGCATTGTGAAAACTACTTTATTGTACAGATACATATGCATATATATAACATTTTTTTTCGGTCTAACTTGAATAGCGCGGGCATTTAATTACATTTGGTGTGGTATGCGGGCCAACTCTGTTTCTCTATCATACACGTCACCGAGGGAAAGAGACCGCCTGATCACGCCGGACGGACGACCCGGCACGAGGCGCGGCCTCAGCATGAACCAGACACTGAGAGAATCGCACGTCTGTCGTGATAATGACCGTACAAACCAGTCGGTACTAAATATAAAACTAACAAATATTCCGACTGCTTCAAGGCTCTGGTTCCTAGCTGACCTACGACATAAAAAATGTATGTACATAGGAATAAACTATTATATACAAACACCGACCAGTGGAGCGAAACCATGTCCAGCGGAGCCCTGAGCCCCATGGCACAGGTTCCACCACCCGCGCGCACCGCCAGTCCCGGGCGAAGACACTGCGGGTAACAGGCTATCTTCCAGGGGAGCAGTGAAGAATAGACATAAAAGAATCAGAATCACGAATCATCTGACAAACTAACAACTTATCAATAAATGTCTTAACGATTAAGTGCACGACTCGTCTGCTGCGACGGTCGTATGGCAGAGTGTCTGGCGAGACCTTTGAGAAAACCTCTTTCTTCAGCCAGGCGACGCTTGTTGGTGAAACGAAAACGTTCACATAAACAATCATGGAGCTCGACGACCAACACAACACTGCCTGTCGGTCTCGCTGTGCACCAACACCAGTTCCCGGCGATGGCGAGGGCTGGCTGGTCAGGGGCACCGACTTCTCGCCTCCAGGGCTGCGGCTCCCGGCCCCTCGCGGTCTTGGCATGACGAGTCGTGACGTGCTTAGGATCATTCATTTTGTGATGCAACACCGCGATATTTTGAATGATTGACTGCTGCAGCTTGTGTGTGTGTGTGTGTGTGTGTGTGTGTGTGTGTGTGTGTGTGTGTGTGTGTGTGTGTGTGTGTGTGTGTGTGTGTGTGTGTGTTCTTATCTGCACGTCATTTACAGAGCTTTCTCCCTCTGCCTTACCCACTATCCTCCCATTTAAAAAGGAGGATGATTGTAGTGACAAAGAAAATTACAATTAATATATTTTTTTCACATTCTGCCATACTTATTACTTTGGGCAAGGCTCCGCATGCAGCGTAGCAGTAAGACAAGTAAAGCCAGCGATGCAGTACTGCAGCCCCCACGGTGCTGCCTCACGCCCGTGGATTCAAGGCAGCACAGGGAGTCACTGCCAGCCTGCGTCCCTCTTCGGAGGAGCAGACTGCCGCATCTCATCCTGGTTTTTAATTATAGTTTATGACATGTGATTTCTCATTAACCGTTGTCATGATGATGATGATGATGATGATGATGATGATGATGACGATGATGATGATGATGATAATAATGATAACAGAAATAGTAAGTAATAATACTATCATCATTATTACTTCATACATTCACGCATTGCATAATTACGTTTCTCGTCTTGGATCTAAGTACTTCATATTGCACTTTTATACTTTTCCTCATCTTTCACATTTATCTATCAATAATCATTTTTCAGAATGCATACAGAAGCACACAAAAAGGAGTCACTATGGGAAGGGGCTTCGTTACATCGCTGGCTTTACTTTTCACTGGAGGATGACGTGTGTGTGTGTGTGTGTGTGTGTGTGTGTGTGTGTGTGTGTGTGATGAGCAGCATAGTACAATTTTAATATGCAGTACCTTCAGACACTCGCAGATGAACGGCCAGGTGTCAAGGGCTGAGGTGGTCGCCGTAAAATAGGCCAATTTGCCCATGAACAGGAAGAGAGAGAGAGAGAGAGAGAGAGAGAGAGAGAGAGAGAGAGAGAGAGAGAGAGAGAGAGAGAGAGAGAGAGAGAGAGAGAGAGAGAGAGAGAGAGAGAGAGAGAGAGAGAGAGAGAGAGAGAACAGGTATGTGATCCACGTATTTTATTTTTTTTTACTTTTCATATATATTTTTTTAGCAGGGCGACACTATCTCAAGTTTGAGTTGTTGGCGGGGCAAGCACTGGTTCGGGCCGTCACAGCCGCCTTTACTGCCTGTAGGAACCAGCCCCTGGACTCCCCTCAGGACATGCGACTGCCGTCCACACACTGGTTAGGATGAACTACTACGTACAGTCAGTCCTCCCTTGC
>NC_059268.1:5484183-5486683 GCF_017591435.1 Portunus trituberculatus | reverse complement strand
CCTTACTTTTTTTTTTTACTTACAAACTTACAACCACACGTCTATATCCTATCTATCAATTTATTCACCCATTTTTTCTCTCCATCAAGATAACTAGCGGGATACATTTTGATCAACGTTTCTCTTCCTCCCTCCTCCTTCCTTCCTCCTTCCCCATGTCTTATCCTCTCCCCTCCTTCCTCTTAAACTCAAGAAACAAGCTAAACAAAGACTCAACAACCGCCTAACTACCTTATGGAAACTTTGTATGATTAGAATTGACAGCAAATGCAAAACAGGCCAGACAGGTAATACAGGGATATTACATTATTTACTGGGATTTAATGAAGTCACATGCGTAGGGGTGAGAGCGAGCATACCACCTACCGTCTGTGTGTGTGTGTGTGTGTGTGTGTGCGTGCATCCCCCTACCCTCTCTCTCTCTCTCTCTCTCTCCACTAGGCGTAGGTTTCCCAGCACCCCCTGTTTACGCCTCTGCGCCATTCATTTAATAATTTTAAGAGCCTTCAGATGTCCCCCTTCGGCACCCTTACACGATTATAAATGGTATATGGGTAGCCATCCTCATAAACTTCTTCGGTGCCTATAAATCTATGCATTATCTATATCTTTTTCATATCTACGTATCTATCTGGTGTCGTGTTGTCGAGTCAGTGAGTCCTCTTAACACTTCTACTACTACTTCTCAGCATTCCCAAATCCGCTACATAAAGATTTATCTACAGAAGACCCAAAACAATTAATTTTTCCCTCGAGGCTTCTCCTTCTTAAAAATACACAGAATTAACGATCTCGATTCTTATTTAAAACTGTCCAGAAGAAAATTCGAGCGCCATATATCATTGTCTGCGCGCCGAGAATGGAAGTTAAGAGCTTCTATGGTCCCTTTACCTTCACTCTGGCGGACGTAAACACCAGTAGGCACCTTCGAAACCCAGACGACCCCTTCCCCCTGCCTCCCCTGCCCGGCTCTCGCGTCCCGTCCCCGCGCCATGCAAGAGAAGGGTAGGTCGAGGGAGGGCAACCACGCGGGGCACGCTACCTCTGGAGATGAACGTACAGTGGTGTTCCCTAAAGAGCAGTTGGAGTATAATTACTGGAACGAAGCCATTAGCGGGGTGTTCGGACGCGGCCGGCAACATCACTAGCCATCATCCATCTCGCGGACTATAAATCAAATGCTAAAATCCAGGATCACGGCTACAGACACGCTCGTTTGTTTTGGGCCTCATCACATCGCAAGCCTTGCCGAACTGACCTCGCGTATTCCACACACACACACACACACACACACACACACACACACACACACACACACACACACACACACACACACACACACTGCCTGACCCACCAGCACAGTCACGCGCACTGTCACCACATGCAGGTCAAGTCTGGTCGCCACTCGGTCACATAATCAGATAGTCAGATACGTAGCAACGACTCAGCCACTCTAACAGTCATTAATCCACTCACACTGGTACCAGGCGTTCGGGCAACTAACTCAGCCACTAATATGTAAACGTCAACCATAGTGTGTCAGACGTTCACTCCATCAGACCACTATCGCGACCAGAGTGGACCCAAGAGCTTGAATCGCGTCAAAACAGTGCTTGCGAAATAACGGAATTAAAATGGAGAGTGAGATGAGACAAAACTGAAAACTGAATTGAATTATAGCATGTACTATATCAACTAGCTGGGTAGTAACTAAGACTGTTACCGTTGTGTTATAATGACGTGGATAATTTGAGCGTTAAATTAAAATGAAAAAATGTACTCAAATTACCTACGAAGCTAATGTGACTCTATTAGTGCTTGATAGACAGACGAATCAAGAAAGGCGCCTGGGGTGAGGGGGCAGATAATGCTTCAAAGGATAATGAGCTAGGATAGTTATAAATAGACGGATTTACTCATTACTACTGCTACTATTACTATTACTACTATGCTACTACTATTCTAAGAAGTTTCAGAGGATATATTACACTTCAAGATTTTTTTTCAGGCTTTTTATTTATACTTTATCTAAACAACCAGAGGAATCCTTTTTCTTATAATTTTCTTTTCTTCACCTTTCCTTCTTTCTTTCAATTTTTTCATCTCTTTCCTCCTTCGTCGTCTCCAGCCGTTAGTTCTCTTATTACGTAGCCTTGGTAACCGTAACCACACGTGTTCCATTTTCACGCAGAGACCAAACTTCACCAATAAAACATAAATAAATAAATAAAACTAATGGAGGTAAATATTTTCACGCACACAAAACTCTTTCCAAACAAGTAAAACTAATCGAGACAAATATAAACAGGATCATGAAGAGGAATGCCTGATTAAAACAAGCCCTTTACTGGTGCCTTGCAAACATGAACTAAATACCCGTGGAGGGATGCGTAGGAGGACCTCTGCAATGGTCAGGTGTCTTTGCTGTAGAATATTTTGAAGCGACCAAAGATAACATGATACGCGTTCAGATAGAGGAGGAGGAGGAGGAGGAGGAGGA
>NC_059268.1:5479183-5481683 GCF_017591435.1 Portunus trituberculatus | reverse complement strand
AAACAAACACGGCCTTCTTCCCATCGCCCCCAAACCCTTCTCTCTCTCTCTCTCTCTCTCTCTCTCTCTCTCTGGTCCCTTGCAAGCCACTGTCTGTACGTAAATCTGCCTCAGCGGAGAAGACAACGCTCAGTCTCCTCTCCGCTTCCAGAAACGACTAATGGGACACCGTTTATTTGTTTACTCACCCGGGAACAATCTATGGTGTACAGGTTCAAAATCCCTCGAACCTGAACAGAGAACTCCGCGGCGCTCTGGGTAACGCGATATTGTAGCGTGAATTTTTCTTCCAGTGAATCTTTGACTTTTCTTTTTTTTCTTTTTTTTCCGTTTCATTCTTTAGGGCGACAGCGATCAGATCAAAACAGTGCCGTGAGATGCTGCGATGATCACCAACACGCGTATGTCGTGGTGGTGGTGGTGGTGGTGGTACCTTTGACGCACGGGACGGCAGGGACATCAGGGGGACGAGGACGTGATAGCCTGGGTTTAGCGGGGGCAAGAGGAGGAGGAGGAGGAGGAGGAGGAGGAGGAGGAGGAGGAGGAGGAGGAGGAGGAGGTAGTGAAACGCGAGGGGCGTAACCCTAAGATTGCTGTCATCAGGGTGGCGTTGCGGGGAGACAGCAGCAGCAGGGTCTGGGTGTCGGGGCGAGACAGGGAAAGGAAATGCCAGACGTCTTAAATATATACAACGTAAACACGACCTCCAACTACAAAGGTATACGCTCGGGGGCACACACACATACACACACACACACACACACACGAAGACAGTTATGTTGAACGTGCTCTATCCTCCTCCTCCTCCTCCTCCTCTTCATATTCTTTTTCTTCTTCTTTTTCTTTTTCTTCCTCCGGGTATCTCATCTTTCTGTTCTCCCCTCAAACCGCCACCAAAGAATACTAAAACAGACAGTCTCTTTTAGTAACCAACGAGGTGTTACGTTAGCTGCAACTTACGTATCCTTCTGTTCGTCCTCCTCTCCCTCCTACCATCCAGCCCTTATACGTTAACCATAGGGGACGCTCCACAACCTTCACCTGTTCCTCGAGCCCCCAACACCCCTCTCTCACCTGCGTGTCTGCCTCCCCCTCCTCTCTCCGCTCCACTCCCAACCAAGGTATCCCGCTATGCAAGTTAAGTAGCACTGGCGCGTTTCTTGCACCTGAGAGTGGAGACAAGAAGAGCAGGAGGAGGAGGAGGAGGAGGAGGAGGAGGAGGAGGAGGAGGAGGAGGAGGAGGAGGAGGAGGAGGGATCAAAGTAGAGGATAAGGAAGGAAAGGTACAGACATTGAGGAGCGGGAGGGAAGTATAGACGAGGGAAGGGGAACGAAGAAGTTTGGACAGAAGCTGAGGGAGAGAGAGCGAAGGAGTACAGTTATAAAAAAGAGAAGGTTGGAAGAAATAAATACGAGAGAGGAATGGACGGCGATTATTGGGGGAAAGTAGAAATATGGAACGAGGAGGAGGAGGAGGAGGAGGAGGAGGAGGAGGAGGAAGAGGAGGAGCCGGAGGAGGAAAAGCAGCAGTTATAGAAGTAATAGTAGTAGTAGTAGTTATTAATTTATCTATTTATTTATTTATTTAGGAGGGGAACCGGACAAGGTCAACAAAAGCTAGTGGAAATCGAGAAGCAGACAGGGAGTTTACCAGAGAAAGGGATTGAGAGTGCTGATTAACTCTTGAATTTGGAAGTGGACATAATAGGAGTGAGAGAAAGAAGAAAGTCTTGTGCAGCGAGGGCGCGAGAGGGGTGGCATGCAGTAAGTAAGATCAGAAGAGCAGTTGGTATGAAAATAACGATAACAGATAGCAAGAGATGCAACACTGCGGCGGTGAGAAAGAGATCGAAGACAGTCAGTAAGAGCATTTGAATTGTTCTCGCCTTTACATAAAACATTTTCACATCATCGTCGCTGCCAAAGTTCGTACGGTTAGCTGTTACACCCACGACAATTTTCAAAGGTCACGAAGATGATAAGCCTGCTTCTCAAGAGTGTTTATCCTGTTAATGATGTAATGTTGTTTATCTATCACTATAGCTATAAAGACACCCTTCAGAACCCGCTATGGAGGTGCAGCAAAAATACGTCGGAATATAGTCCTTTTAGTTCGACGTTAACGATGAAGTCAATAATAAAAACGACAATAATAACAGCAACCACCACCACCACCACCACCACCACCACCACTACTACTACTACTCATAATAATAAACAAAAAGGGTCATCCAACACTCATCCGGCCTCACAGGTATCAACGTACAGTAACAAATTATTTACCCCCAATTCACGTACACGCATTCCCAGGTAAAAAAAAAAAAAAAAAAAAGTCGGCAGCTCTGTATTTACTACAACGCAGAGTGGGTGAGAAACGTTCAGATTATTTAATTAGTTATGTGTTCTGGTGTTACGTGTGTGTGTGTGTGTGTGTGTGTGTGTGTGTGTGTGTGTGTGTGTGTGTGTGTGTGTGTGTGTGTGTGTGTGTGTGTGTGTGTGT
>NC_059268.1:5444183-5471683 GCF_017591435.1 Portunus trituberculatus | reverse complement strand
CCCGAGGCCACCCAGCGTTTTCTTGCATATATTTCACCCGCATACAAATGAGCAAGGCCAGGAGGAGGAGGAGGAGGAGGAGGAGGAGGAGGAGGAGGTGGCGGTGGTGATATTGGTGGAAAAATGTTACGAAAGGAAAAAAAAAGGAAATAATGCACGATAAAGGAAGATTGAATGATGATGATGATGATGATGATGATGATGATGATGATGATTAGTAAAATTTCTCCGTGTATTAATGAATGATAAGGCGTTTCGTTACAAGGAGAGCGCTAATAACAATTCTCCACAGGCATGCGTCCATCAATAACTGTAGCGTCCATAAGTCGTATCTTCAGTATATGGCACGCGAATAAAGATGACGGGGAATCTCACGCCTATATGAAAATTCGCCACCTAAACGAGTGAAAAACGTGTGTAGAATGTCGTCTCTTCATATCAAGATTAGACAGAGTGCGGCGCTACTATAATATTAAACATGAATACTTGACCACTACTTGTAAGGCTCTCTAGTGCATAATACTGTCTTTCTGAATGGTAGCATGATTCTTGTGATAGTATGACAAGTTTTCTTTATCAACAGGGAAAATACACCAATGAGAACCAGACTTATTATCTCTGAGGCCTTTGAAAGTAGTCCTTACTGTTTAAGAACACAGGTTTGAGTGAAGCAAACCAAGAGGGGAGGACGGAGCACATACAATATCGATCCAGCCGTGAGTCACTCAGAATGGGCGAGGTGTCCAGGAAGAGATAAGTCCGGAGATGGAATCGGTGGCCCATCGTATGACTGGCATTGATATGTCCACGTGGCGCCGCGTGAAGGGTATCGGGACATCTGCAGGACTGAACTGGCCAATGCGACGGAACCTATCTGATCCTATCTGGTGCCGGGAGGTACAGATGCAACAAGATTTTCTTTATTTTTTTTTAAGTATTAGAAACGAAAAAAAAGTCTTTTTTTGAAGAGAGACATAACAATAAATACATATATAAAACAAGACCATTTTTCTCTTTTTGGTGTGTGAGGAAGAAAGGTAGACATTGATTTCTTATCAAAAAGAAGTGAAGTCAAACCACGCATAGAGTGAACAATAACAATCCTTACTCCCACTGCACATACATTGGCAATACGACCAAGCACAGTGTGACAGAAGCACCACTACAGACCCAGTGTGAGCGGCTCTACAGTGACCCACAAAGGGGAGGCATTGATCAGCCACTGCCGCACAGGGCGTCACTCATCCTCTGAGGAGCACGTCCCTTCACCGCCCGTCACTCGTTGCCCAGCTCGAATCAGGGAGCTTACAAGGGACACGTTCAATCTACCTACGCCTTTAATTTTGGTTACTATATGACGTCAGAATATTCGCCTTACTCACCCTTCTTCTAACACACACACACACACACACACACTCTCTCTCTCTCTCTCTCTCTCTCTCTCTCTCTCTCTCTCTCTCTCTCTCTCTCTCTCTCTCTCTCTCTCTCTCTCTCTCTCTCTCTCTCTCTCTCTCTCTCTCTCTCTCTCTCTCTCTCTCTCTCTCTCTCTCTCTCTCTCTCTCTCTCTCTCTCTCTCTCTCTCTCTCTCTCTCTCTCTCTCTCTCTCTCTCTCTCAAGGAAACAGCACACGCCCTATCTATATCATGGGGAATAGAAGGGAGGGGAGTGAGGATGAGGGGAGAGGGAGAGAGGAAAGGCACTGCCATCACCTGTACCACCGCGAGTCAGTTGGAAAAAAAGTCCATCAAACTAAATACTTTTCAATTCTGAATGAAAGTGACATGGGTGAGTGGAGAGAGAGAGAGAGAGAGAGAGAGAGAGAGAGAGAGAGAGAGAGAGAGAGAGAGAGAGAGAGAGAGAGAGAGAGAGAGAGAGAGAGAGTCACAAGGGAAATAAACTAATATATGCAGATTCGTAAGCATTCGGTTATAACACACACACACACACACACACACACACACACACACACACACACACACACACACACACACACCATACACCACCACATCCCTTATGAAAACCTTAAGACACGGGGACTGGAAAATGAAAAAAACAGAAAAGAGGTAGAAAAGAGGAAAAAAAGTGAGGACAAGGGATAAAAAAAGTGTTTTGGAACCCTCCCGCGAACACAGAACAAAACTAAAGCCGTACAATCATCCTATTTCGTGCACGAATGATGAATTTTTGCGGTGTTTCAAACTCTGGGGGGAACGAGGCCGATGCTACGCTGTTTTTGATTTCCAGCCGTGAAACCCCCAGTTCTTTTTTCTTCTTTTACTTTTTTTCTACACTTCCATCTTTTTTTCAGAGATTCTATATGGAGCGTTGAGTCGGGAGTCACTTCAATGCTTCTTTCTTCTCCTTTTCTTGCTTCTTTTCCACTTTTTTTCCCAATTCTTCCTTTGATATGTACCCTTCACTTCTTCTTCATCTATTTTTCGTCTCGCTCTCGCTCTCTCTCTCTCTCTCTCTCTCTCTCTCTCTCTCTCTCTCTTATCCACCACCACCCCCACCACTGTCATCTCAAACTCTAACCCACATCTTATTTCCATCTCCATCCTCAACGCCTTCAGAAGTCTTCCTCAATCTCCTCCACGCTCTTCCTCCTCCTCCTTCCTTTCTACCCTTTACTCCCGGCAGCCAGAGCTTTGGGGAGACAGGATGAGCGCAGCAAAAGGTTCCTAATTCAGCGGAGAACTCGTGATCAAGGGCCACTGCAAGTCCTCTTAGAGCTTGACTTGATCACGGGAGGCGGAAAAAGATGGAGAGGATCAGTCAGGTCATGAGAGAGAGAGAGAGAGAGAGAGAGAGAGAGAGAGAGAGAGAGAGAGAGAGAGAGAGAGAGAGAGAGAGAGAGAGAGAGAGAGAGAGAGAGAGAGAGAGAGAGAGGTAACCAATAGGAATTATTTTTTGTTACCTCTGTGTGTGTGTGTGTGTGTGTGTGTGTGTGTGTGTGTGTGTGTGTGTGTGTGTGTGTGTGTGTGTGTGTGTGTGAATAAATCAGGTGCAGGGGAGAGATTAGTATGGTGGATTGGAAAGAAATGTGACGGTAGAGAGGAGTTGGAAAGAATTCACGTACTGACATACACAAAATAAAACCTTTACATTTGACGACGGAAAACGGAAAGAAAGGAAGGGTCGAGGAAGAATAGGAAGGATGAAAGATGAGGAGTGAGGTACAGGGAAAAGCCGTGTGTGCGTGTGTGTGTGTGTGTGTGTGTGTGTAAACGTACAAGAAGGGTCGAAAAGAACTTATACGAAAATGAAGGAAAGGAAGAGACAAAAAAAAAAAAAAGGCGTGTTTATTTTTTATACAGGATGAAACTTATCTTAAAAAAAATAACAGTGTCGGGTATCCATCTCTAGCAGCATCACAAAAGAGAAGAGGAGTAGAAAAGTAATGAAGAAAAGACACAGTGTTACCAGAGAAGCACTTGGTGGAGGTGGAGGAAGAGTAAATGAAGGAAGGTGCGGGAATATAGATAAAAATGATGGAGAAGGTAAAAAATGTATTGAATGAAAAGTGACGTGGACAAATAAGACAAAATTAACGTTAAGAAAATAAAAAGAGAGGATAAAAAGGAAAAGGGGGATAAATAGATGAGAGAGAGAGAGAGAGAGAGAGAGAGAGAGAGAGAGAGAGAGAGAGAGAGAAAGAGTTTGGGAAGTGAAAGAAGAAAGTAGTAAAGTACTTCCAGTGAATGAGAAAATGAGAAAAAAAAAATAAATGAGCCGAGGAAAAGTAGAAAAAAAAGCAAAGAAAAAGTAAATCTGAATCAACAAAAGAAAACGATGCATATATAAACAAGGAACAAAACAAAACAAAAATAAAAAAAAATAAAATAAAACAGCTAATCTCATCCATAAAATAAATAAATAAATAAAAAAAACTAAAAGAAAAAAAAAAAGAGGTGAATTTAAGTTTGAGTTAGTTACAAACACACACACAAAAAAAATGTAAATAACGAAACAAAACGAAAGAGAGACAGAAAAAACAAAACTTATTGAACACCAAACGAAAAGGCAAGAGGAAAAGGTTATCTAAAAACACACATACACTGAAAACGTGAAGTGTAAAAAGAGAGAAATAAAAAAAAAAGAAGGGGGTGAATAAAAGGCGCAAAATAGATAAAACTAGAATAATTGGGATGAAGCAAGGACACGAGAGAGAGAGAGAGAGAGAGAGAGAGAGAGAGAGAGAGAGAGAGAGAGAGAGAGAGAGAGAAACAAGACTAAACACGAGGGGTAAAAAAGCCCAAATTCCATGCCAGGCCGGCGGTGACACGAGGGACAGCGGCGGAAATAGCGTTTTTATTCCACGTAAAATGAAATGAACATGAGTTGAATCCAAGATTAGTTTCGACAGGGGAGAGAGAGAGAGAGAGAGAGAGAGAGAGAGAGAGAGAGAGAGAGAGAGAGAGAGAGAGAGAGAGAGGGAGCCCAACCATACATACATACATACATACTCCATACATACATACACACAAACGCATTGAGTGAAACTGAATCGATAATAGAAAATGAATCTAAGCAAACCGGGATTAATAAACAAACAAAAATAACATTCACGAATAGACAAATAAAGAATCTCTCTCTCTCTCTCTCTCTCTCTCTCTCTCTCTCATCATCAGCATCTTACAGTCTCTATCTTACTAAATAAAAAAGAAAAAAAAAATGTTAAGCTTCATATTTTTTTTCATGTTTAACTGAGTTCATCCTATTTCCGTTTTCTTTTCCGCGGGAGTTAGTGAATGAAAGTGAAAAAAAAAAAAAAAAAAAAAAAACGTAACATGGTTGGTTGGTTGCCCGAACATTTGTGAAAACCTTCCAGTATTTTAGAGAGAGAGAGAGAGAGAGAGAGAGAGAGAGAGAGAGAGAGAGAGATATACGTGAGACTCTCCTAATAATAAAATACTCAAAATATTAAAGAAAAAGACATGAAAAATAAGAAATAACCACACGAGAGAGAGAGAGAGAGAGAGAGAGAGAGAGAGAGAGAGAGAGAGAGAGAGAGAGAGAGAGAGAGAGAGAGTACGTACGTCACTGTATTTGTAAACTAGTGAACTTTTGTGTTATGAAAAAAAAAGATAGATGAAAAAAAAGCAGCGGTACACGTGACGAAAAGCTGCACAAGAGAGATTTGAATTGATTTGAATAATTACCGTTTAATGATATAGTTGTATTCAAACAAAGTCCTCCACTACTGAATTATTACTATTGTTATTATTGTTATCATTATTATTATTACTATTACTACTACTACTACTATCACTACAACTACTACTACTGCTACTACTATAATTGCTATTTTTACTATCATCATTTATTTTATAGTACTGAGAGCAACCCACAACAACAACAACAACTATTACTACTATTACTATTACTATTACTACTACTACTACTACTGCTACTCCTCCTTCTCCTACTATTACTACTTTTAATCATATAATTTATCTTATAGCACTGAAAGCAACGTTAAATTACAACAACAACAACAACAACAACAACAGCAACTACTATTACTAACATTACTACTACTATTGCTACTACTGCTACTCCTCCTCTTCCTACTACTACTACTACTACTTATAATTAACGTTTATGTAATGTCTGTCCTCAACTACTACTACTTAAAGATAGAAAGAAAAGAAAAAAAGAAAAGAAAGAAGGGAAAGACAAGAAATAAGAGATAGGATACAATAATCTAATGTCTATCCTTCTCAACTACTACTACTACTACTACTACTACTACTACTACTACTACTACTACTATATCTTTTCATTTATTTTTTTTTTCATTTTGTTTTGCTTTTCATCCTCATTATCACCTTCATTATTTCTATTATCATTATTACGACTATTCAAAACTTCATGGGCCAAAAAAATGTGCAGATTTAGAGTATATGAAGCAAAAAGAGAGAGAGAGAGAAAAAAAAAAGCAGGGAAAATCGAATAGAAAGAGGAACAGTTTTAAAAGAAAGAAAATGTTCAAGAGTAAAAAATATCAAACTTTTAGAATAGAGAGAGAGAGAGAGAGAGAGAGAGAGAGAGAGAGAGAGAGAGAGAGAGAGAGAGAGAGAGAGAGAGAGAGAGACAGAGAGAGAGGATAAAAAAGCGCAAGACAGATGGAAACAAACTATCACAACGCCCCCGCTAAAAAAAAAAAAAAGATAGAAAAAGGAAGAAAAAAAACAACGAAGGATAGAAATAGCTAACAAAAAACGTGGAAAAGGAGAAAAAGTAGAAAAAAAAACTCAAAACCAAAGACAAATACACGAAACGAAATCAATAAAAAGGAAGAAAAAGGAAAGACAAGAAGAGATTCGGTGGTACAGAATAAAACAAAAAAAGAAAAAAAAAGTTTGCGGTAGAGTAAAAAAAAAAAAAAAAAAAAAAAAAAGGAAAATGAACAACCACGTCTTTTCAAATCACCACTTCTGCTACCACTACACTAACACCACTAACCACCATCACCACTACTATCATCACCATCACCTTCACCACCCTGCCCTTCCCATCCTTCCTTCCCTTCCCGGCCCAACCTGGACGAGAGAGAGAGAGAGAGAGAGAGAGAGAGAAAACACCCACATACAGAACAGGAGTAGCCTCAGCGGAGTAATTACGCACCGTTTACCCGCCACTCCACACACCAGCAACAGGGAATCAAATTGTCACACATAATTCATTAGTATGTGAGTGACGCGCACATCTCTATATATGCCTGGCCGTCCACCCACCAGCCAGCCAGCCAGCCAGTCAGTCCTACCAGTCCTACCAGTCCCAGTCTCCCCCCCACCCCTTATCCCTCCCTAGCACTGATACTACAAAATATAATGCAGACGTAAAAAATAATATTCATAAAAGCTGAATTTGTGGAATAGACCAGGAATATTAATCACTGATACAGGTTTACCTAGTTTTGCATCAGATAGGGACGTGATGGGGGTGGCGGGAGGGATGGGAGGGGGAAGGGAGGACAGGAGGGGTGTATAGGTGGGGGTAGGAGTGGGGTGAGTGATACTGGTAATGGTGGTGGTGGATGAAGGTGAGGGTGGAGGTGTAAGGATGAAGGTGGAGATGGAAGCAAGAGATAGAGGCAGAGGTAGAGGTGGAGATGGACGTGGAGGTGAAGGTGAGAGGTGTAGGTGGAGGTGAGAGGTGGAGGTGAGAGGTGAAGGTGGAAATGGAGGAGTAGATGGAAGTGGAGGAGGAGAGGTAAGTAATGACGAGCAAAACTTATTACGTAAAACAACAAAGATGGTAATAACAACAACGATGATAAAGATAATCAATAGAAAACCTGAACTGAGGTTGGATTGAGCCACTGAGTAGAAAAGGAAGGAGAAAGGGAAGGAAGGAAGGAAGGAAGGAAGGAAGGAAGGAAGGAAGGAAGGAAGGAAGGAAGGCAGAAAAGAAGGAAGGAAGGCAGAAAAGCATACTACTGAGAGAGAGAGAGAGAGAGAGAGAGAGAGAGAGAGAGAGAGAGAGAGAGAGAGAGAAGGAAGAGAGATAATAGTTAAATACTACTGAGAGAGAGAGAGAGAGAGAGAGAGAGAGAGAGAGAGAGAGAGAGAGAGAGAGAGAGAGAGAGAGAGAGAGAGAGAGAGAGAGAGAGAGAGAGAGAGAGAGAAAAGAGAAAAAAAAAATGTACTTAAAACAAAAAAAATCAAAATAATAATAATGAAACTACTACTACTACTACTACTACTACTACTACTACTACTACTACTACTATTCTGGTGTAGATAAAGATACCAGTTGAACATATGCTAATAGTAGTGATGATGATGATGATGATGGTAATAGTGGTGGTGGTGGTGGTGAGAATCTAAAAGTTAGAAAGTGTTTACAAATTCGTATTGACAGTGAGAACAGTGTATACTCTCTCTCTCTCTCTCTCTCTCTCTCTCTCTCTCTCTCTCATGGATTATCACCGCAGTGCAGCCCCGATCACCCTCCCTCTGCCCTAAACTCTCCCTCTCTCTCTCCTCTCCCTCTAATTCTCATTCATCCTTACCTCCTATCCTCACCCTCCCTGTCTCTCTCTCTCTCTCTCTCTCTCTCTCTCTCTCTCTCTCTCTCTCTCTCTCTCTCTCTCTCTCTCTTTTCCCTGTAGCTAGTAAGGAAATGGCTAACTGCCCAATCCTCGTTTAGTTTTTCCCTCCTTCCTTCTTCTCTCCCTCTAACTACCTGACAACACTCCCCCACTTTCTCTCTCTCTCTCTCTCTCTCTCTCTCTCTCTCTCTCTCTCTCTCTCTCTCTCTCTCTCTCTCTCCAATCCTTTTAACTGCTTTAATTCCAAAGTAGCAAGCTGTGGTGATAGTGGTGGTCTTTGTGATGGTAGTAGTAGTTGCTGTTGTTCTTGCAGTAGTCGTCGTCGTAGTAATAGTAAAAGTAGCGTTGATGGTAAAATACAACAGTAATCATCTTTATTGTTTACTGTTTATGTTATTGACGAAAGAGGAAGAGGAAGGGGAGGAAGAGGAGGAAAAGAGAAATAAAGACAAAGACAGGACGGAGGAGCAGCAGCAAAGGGAAGGAAGACCCTGTGGTTGGGCGTCGTGTCTGAGAAGAGATTCAAGCGTCTGAGGAGGAAGAGGAGGAGGCGAGGAGAGGAGGCGGGGAGGGAAAAATGGAAAATAGTAGCGATTTAGCAGGTTAATGTAAAACTGTAAAGGTGGGCGGAGGGGCAGAGAAGAGCGGGACCCTAAAGACACCACGATTGGCTCCTATCTTAAATGGGTGCAATCAAATTAGTCGACGGGACCTGGTGGGGCCTAACCCGCAACGACCCGCTAATGGGGAAGGCGTCTTTCTGTCACAACTCATTAAGGGTCATAATGCGCTCAGATGGCCGAGGATAATGGTACCCTGCGGGGCTCCTCGGCACACTCGCGCCAAGATCTGCATTTGTGAGTTTTCTTTCCGCTGTAGTGTTTTGTACTGTAGTGTTTTGTACTGTGGTGTATTGTACAGGTGGTGGTGGTGGTGGTGGTGGCGGGGAGCGGAGTGGGAGTGGTAGTGGTGTGGTGTGGTGTGGTGCGGTAGTAATGATAGCTAACAATGATGGTAGTTTTTAGGATGGTGGTGGTGGTGTTGGTCGTAATGGTAATGGTTATGGTGACGGGTGTGGTGCTGTGAGGAGCAACGGTAAGGGTGGTGACTGATATTGTATACATAAACACCTGAACGCGTCACACAAGCATCGCTGCTGTGGTGACGTGATGGGCAAGTGTCACCAGGCGATGTATTGCATCACTTTACCTGACAATGCGGTGTCCCTCAGGGCAGCAGGGGTCTCTCAGTGTTTGCAGACCTGGACAACACACAACACAGTACAAAGCACACAGACCACTCAGCATACATAACATGCCGTACACACGCTCAAGACGCCCACACTTTCCCACAGGAACACTCAGCGCCCACTGGCAGTAATTTTGGTGACGTGAGAGAGTTGCTGACTAGTGTATATTAAGATCTGACATTTCCATGACAGTAAGTATCACCCATTTTTTTTTCACTTTACTATTTTACCGCCAATATCTAGGCACACGTGTATTTCGGATAGTAACAGCAACAATCAAACAAATCTATCTACAAAAGTGGTGTGGGCAGTTCGTTAGGCAGCCCTCCCTCCGCCAGCTACCTCTGGCGGGCCGGGCTGGAGTGATTGTTCGCACTTCCGTCACCTGTTGATGTGACACTCACTCTGAATTAGTAAATGCTGGCTGGGTAAGTGTGGCCCTGCGACCGCTGTTTAGTGTAGATTAGTGGCCAGGCTATGCTAAGCAAGGTGCTGGCCACGCTGACTTCAGCCATGGCCTTAGTAAGCTCACGGCAGACTAACACACTACACAGTATATGCCTCGCATGGGGCTGTCATCTTCAGTATGCGGTGCCTCAGCCACCAGCCGCTCATCCCTAAACCCACAGGTCCAGCGGAACGCCACCCGCCGCCGCCCGCCACTCTGCCGCTAACCTGATCCACGCCGTCAATTCGTGCGTCAATCCTCCCGGCGCGGCGCTGCTGGGCGCGTCGCCCTCCATCACTCGGTCGCGAGACGCCGAGTCAAGTTGTCAATTTGTGAAAATATTGAATTTATAAGGCGTCGTCTTGGCACGTGACTCTCACTCGGCGATGAATGGCGGGGCTCGGGGCAAGAGGCAGCCGAATGCACACAAGGAAGGCTCAATTTCCTTACTCAATCCCAAAGATTATAATCTCTTTAAGCAACAGGTTGTCTCTCCCTTTGGCGCGCGAGGACGCTCGTGTAAAATAAGGTTGTCAGTGATGGTGCAATCAGAATGTCTTCACGGCGTTAAGGGAAGCGAGGCCCTCCCTGCTCGTTCCAGGGAGGAGGAAAGACCAGCTGTTCTTTCCGTCATTCATACACGTCATCATCCATCCTATTCTCCCTTACTCGTTTTGACAAGCTGTAAGGACAAGATAAAACATGTGCCACTGAGCATGAAATCTTAATATGAATGCATCTTTCCCAGCATCAGCACATGACGAGCTACAACATAGGCCACCCTGATATGCACGAGTCTGCCTGCCTGCCTGCCTGCCTACTCGTGTACCTCGTGAAATGAAGCATGGGGCGAGGACGGCCGTTGCCAGCAGGTGAAGGCGTACACAACAATGAAAGATGATAAATAATGGAACGTTACACACACACACACACACACACACACACAGAGAGAGAGAGAGAGAGAGAGAGAGAGAGAGAGAGAGAGAGAGAGAGAGAGAGAGAGAGAGAGAGAGAGAGAGAGAGAGAGATTTACACAACAAATAACACAAGCACAGCGGCCGACCAGGGAAATGGGAATAGTATCGACTGCCAATGCGTGAAAATGGAATTCTGAGTGGCAATGATGAATGGGAATTTTACGCGCCGGCAGAGAGAGAGAGAGAGAGAGAGAGAGAGAGAGAGAGAGAGAGAGAGAGAGAGAGAGAGAGAGAGAGAGAGAGAGAGAGTTTTGGATGTAACAGGAAGACTGGGCCAAAGTACAAGCTTCAAGAGGAAACACACTCACTGCAGGACGAAAAGATGCTGCCTGGTTCCTTCTGCTTATAGAACAACGGAAAGCATACAAATAGACAAACAGATACAGAAAGACCATCATATAGGCAGATAGATAGACAGACGAACAAACCGAGAGATAGACAGGTGGACAAGTAGATCGATGTGAGTAACTGTGATCACCATATCAAAATAGCACGGACATTTGATATTCTGGTCAATCCTTTGGAGAAATTCAGGTGATGCACAGATGCCATGAGTATTCTAACCATTCGCGTCGTGTTACTTGACAATGTATACACTGGTTTGGGGGACGCTAGTGCGGAAATGCATGATTCAGTGTATTGCCTAGTGTATTCCTGCTTAATCCTTCCACTGCTGTATGTCATGTCTCTTCTTGTTCTGCAGCCACTTCCAAACATTATACTGGCTACAAATTGCAATATCTATTTTTTTTATCTTTCTTTTTCTCTTGTACATGCTTATCAACATTTCACACATTACTGCTAGTGCTGAAAATTCTGACATATCGCTGTGGTTATACGAGAAAATATTTTGTGAATCTTACGTTTATTACCGCGGACATGTGAAAGATGATTGAAAGTGTAAACTCAATATGGTGACGTATCCCAGTTGGAGTCAACGTGAACAGTCCTGCTTCTTAACAAACAGCAACAACTGACAGGCGCAGTGTCACGAAATAACTAAATTACGATGCACAGTTTTTATTTGAAGCAATATTATACTCATTACACAATCCCGATCAATACAACTCATTCATATGTTGAGACACGTTCCAGTGAGCCAATCAGATGGAAGGGGCGGAGCATACCCGGTGCAATTGATCGTGATGAAAAATCCCTAATTTTTTCAGGTAAATATAAAACACAAAGGTAGTAAAACACCTGCGTGCTTGTAAACTCACCGTCACTACTCTGAGAATCAGCTGCACTCACTCCTGTTGTATTTTGTGCTTACTTTCTATCTTAAGTCTGATCTTATTGACAGTCTTAAATTTCCATTACTTTCAAAAGGCTCGAATTGATTTTATACAGTTCTTTTTAGGCTGTTTTTACTGCTCTAGTAGTAAATTAACAACATTTCTACATTATTGACAATAGAAACACACTGCTAATCATCTCAGCTACCTTTGGAAATACTAAGTGCGACAGTTTGTTTGGCTGCTGACTACGACCGCACGGAGTGTTTATTCTTCTTCCTCGTCCTCCTGGCGTCTGATAGATTAGTAGCTCATAGAAGGACCTAAGATTAATAGAAAAAAAAAATCCATAGAGTGCAATGAAAAATAAATGTGACTAACTGTGACTGTACAAAGTGTTCATGTCTCTTCCTCTTCCTTGTTCTCCTCGACCGAAACCCGCATTTCACTACCAGCAGAGCACAGTTCAGCAAACACACCTGCTGCAGCCACAAGAAATGTCCTGATGTGCATCATTCTCAGCACTGGAGAAAATGTTTGGCTGGTGGTATGTAATTCAAGTACTTTTATTCACCTTTTTCTGCAAGGGTGTGGCAACGAGACAGGGAGAGAATGCGAGGCGGAGGGAGGGAGTACACTGCAGCGAGGAAGAGAGAAAGAGAGGATGTGAAAGGGAGACACACTGTAAGGGGAGGAGAAGGGAGTGGATGTGAGGGGAGAGATCAGTGGTAGAGGTAGGGGATGTGTGAGATGAGGGGAGGCGGGCAGGAGTGGGTGTGCTGCTCCCCCTCGAGAAGCATCTCACGTCTGCCTCGCTTCCCCACACCAACGATTAACTAGCCCTCCCCTCCTGCTCCCTCCTTTCCCCCTTCCGACGCGCCCCCGCTGCACGCCCACCATTCGCCACTTCCCCTGCTCGTGAATGCCTTTGTACCTTCCTCACAACGGTGCATTCGTAATATCCAACGTAGACAGAAATGAGAGAAACTGTGCTTGGGAAGGAAAGATTACTGAGTGGTGAAAGAAAATGTGGGTGTTGTATGGGAGACTAATGAGAGAGAGAGAGAGAGAGAGAGAGAGAGAGAGAGAGAGAGAGAGAGAGAGAGAGAGAGAGAGAGAGAGAGAGAGAGAGAGAGAGAGAGAGAGAGAGAGAGAGAGAGAGTCTACATATATATACATACACTAGTTTTGAAAGAACGAAGGAAAAAATAAAAGACAGATTTCAGGGGACAACAAAATTGGACACACACACACACACACACACACACACACACACACACACACACACACACACACACACACACACACACACACACACAACTGAAACAAGGGAGGAAGCTGAAGACTAAACAAATTCATGAGGAAAGAAAGAAAGAAACAGAAAAAAAGGAAAACAAGAAAAAAACAGTACGATGAGGAAAGAGAAAAGAGAAAGAGGTAGGAGGGAAAGAGGTGAGAGAGAGAGAGAGAGAGAGAGAGAGAGAGAGAGAGAGAGAGAGAGAGAGAGAGAGAGAGAGAGAGAGAGAGAGAGAGAGAGAGAGAGAGAGAGAGGGAGAGGGAGGGAGAATGTTGTTGTGGAGGTGAAGAATGGGTGGCGAGGAGTGAGAGGAACAGATGGGAATGGAGGAGAGGGTATGGGAGAGAACTATTGGAATGGGGCGGCAGCAGCAGAACCACTTACAACTTATGGAGAGAAAGAGCGAGAGCGAGAGAGAGAGAGAGAGAGAGAGAGAGAGAGAGAGAGAGAGAGAGAGAGAGAGTACACCAAAAAATAAACCACACTAATAGGTGACAGATAGGATAAAGACAAAAAGGGATAAAGAAAAAGGGAAAAAAAGGATTAAAAGGGAGGGGAAAACTATGAAGTGGATGAAATGAAGGAAAGGAAATGTAAAGAGTGGAACGAAAATGGGTAAAGAGGAAAATAGGGGAAAAAATGTAAGATATCTGAGAAACCCCTAGAGAGAGAGAGAGAGAGAGAGAGAGAGAGAGAGAGAGAGAGAGAGAGAGAGAGAGAGAGATGCTAAACTCTAAAATCGATACCTTTACTATTTCTTCTCCCTTTTTTTTTTTTCATTTCTTACTACATTTTTTGTCCTTTCATCTCCACGCCATCAGGCAAGAGCCATCACTCGGCAGGAGACGCGGCACGGGGCAAGAGGAAGCGCGAAGAAGGAAGACAGAAAACTACAGCGCAAAAAAATAAAGTTTGAGTGAGCAGGAGTTACTCTCGAAACGGGTGGAGAGAGAGAGAAAAAAAAGAAAAAAAAATATGAACACGAAGACACTGAGAGAGAGAGAGAGAGAGAGAGAGAGAGAGAGAGAGAGAGAGAGAGAGAGAGAGAGAGAGAGAGAGAGAGAGAGAAGGATGAAAGGGGAATGAGGGGATGAAGAAAACAAAATAAAAGTAATAATGATACTTTGAAACATAACGAGGAAAAAAATAAGTACGTTTCATCGCAGAGAGACTGAGACAGAGACAGAGACAGAGAGAGAGAGAGAGAGAGAGAGAGAGAGAGGATAAAGGGGGGATGGGGTGAAAATTATGTCCTAAAAAGGAAGAAAAAACCCCACAGAGACCCTTTCCTTCGGGAGAATCAAAAAGTTTCACGGCTTCGCATCCAAGACTCGGAATCACAACCCGTCGATAAAGGCAATCCAGTAAAACCCTAAGAGGCGCGTCCTTTAGACCTTCTATATATATTTCTTTTTGTTTTTTTCTTCTCTTCTTCAGATTGGTATTATTTTTGTTGCTACTGCCTCTAATATTCTCATTCTTTTATATGCTTTTACTTTTTTTCTAATTTTATTTGGTTTTACTGAGTTTTATGTAGAAAGGATGGATTTTTTTGTCTTTCTCTCTCTCTCTCTCTCTCTGCTTATATTCTTAATTATTGTTACATCTATTTTTCAATCTATATGGACACACACACACACACACACACACACACACACACACACACACACACACAGTTATAATGTGAAAAAAAAAACATTTATTCAGATAATACAAACTAACCTAATTACCACAACTGTTACTACCACTACTACTTCCACCATCACCACTCTCATTACCACTCTCCGTTACACCACCACAATAATCACCATCATCCCCACCATCGCAACGAGTACCTTTCTGTTCCCCACCACCACCACCACCACCACCACCACCACCACCATTGCTAAGTATGTCTCGGTAAACAGTATAATCAGCAGTGTTAATCATTGTGAAATTCAGGTCTGTATTCTGAAACATTTTTATCTATCGGTACGACTATTTCTGAAGGCCACAGTGATGATTAGCCGGGTTTTTTTTTATATTTTTTTTGTTTATTTATACCATTTGGGCTTTTCACGGGAATTTATGGGCTAAAGGGGATACTTTTGGGGTACCTCCTACCTCAAAGCCCACCCGCTAGGAAACCGTTGCCCCGAGTGAGGAAGCCCAACCTATACTCGGACCGTGGACAAGATTCGAACCCGTGCGCTTGGAGACCCCTCGAATCCCAAAGCACGCATGGTTCCACTGTACCACGGTTCTCTAGTTTTCCTGCTACTAATATGGAAACCTTGTCAAGACGTCATTAGAAACACAATACAAACCTTTACAAATCAGAGTGACTTCAACTAGAGCCACTTGAAAGTTGTAGAGATGCAAGGAGGAAGTAATATAGAACACAAGCTTAAGTCATAATATTTCTATACCATTGTTATAATCAAGCAACTCTCTTCCTCTTCGTTTTTTTCCTCCTCCTCCTCCTCCTCCTCCTCCTCCTCCTCCTGCTCCTCCTCTTCTTTCTACTACTACAACACTACTACTCATTAATATTATCATCCCAAAAACCAAGAGTGTTACTACAATGCACATGGGAGGCGGGGTTCAGTTACTCAATTCGCTAACAGTCCCACCAATTCTTACGTCATCTTAGTTCTTACACCATCAGAAGCCTTCACCTCATGAATACCATGGCACGTTTTTATATTCCTTGTGCTTACTACTTGGTGATTTTATACAGCTTCAGAAACTTATGTGGGGATTAGAATAGTGAAGACTCTGGCCATTAATCTTCTGAGTTCTATTGACCCGTTTCTATCTCTATAAACTCGTCTAATCATACCCAAAACTCGTGATAAAAATGCGTCCCAGTACTGAAAGGGTTAATACATCTAGTGGGCAGTGGTATGTTAATCAATCAGGTTTAACAAGAGGGAAAAATAGTATTAGTTTTTTTTTGTACTTGTATGTTTAGACTCTCTCTCTCTCTCTCTCTCTCTCTCTCTCTCTCTCTCTCTCTCTCTCTCTCTCTCTCTCCCTCCCTCCCTCTTCCATCACGCCGCCTGACCCTTCTACTTTGCTAGCCTTTCAACGTTCGTCGTAACTCTTACCATCTCTCTCTCTCTCTCTCTCTCTCTCTCTCTCTCTCTCTCTCTCTCTCTCTCTCTCTCTCTCTCTCTCTCATGTAAAAGTACCGGATTTTTTTTCTATTTATTATGTCTCTATTTCCTGCTTTTACTTACATATTTTGTGTACATCTTTTTCACTACAGTTAATTCATTGTTGTCTAAATATCTTCACTTTACTTCTTCTGTACTTCCGTTATCCTGTTTTTTCTCTTTTCTATCCTCATTGTTCATCTAAAGGGTTGTTCTTCATCCCTTTCTCTCCCATTTCCTTTATTCATTCGGTCTTTTCCTTTCCCATTCTCTTTCCTTCTGCTGTTTTTTTCTCTTATTCTTCGTCCTTGATCTCGTTTTTTTTTTCTCTATTTCTTTTTCTTTATGTACTAATACCCTTTCCAGTTTTTCATCTTTTCTTTTACCTCCTTCTCTTTCTTTTTCCTCCTATTCATCCTTCTGCTGCTCTTGTTTACATCTTACTCTTCTTCTCCTTTGCTTATTACTATCATCTTTCTATTACATCACTGTTTCTTTTTCTATTCCTTTTTCTCCTTCTTTTACCCTTCCTCCCTTCCTCTTTTCCTTTTCCTCCTACATACACATCTTTAGCTTCCTTTCCTTCGTACTTCTCTTCCTAGTCTATTGTCTTCCTTCCATCCTTTTTCCCCCTTCTCCTCTCTTTCCTCTCGTGCTTTTATTTTTTTTCTTCTTTTTCGTCCTCGTTCTCGCTCTCGTCCGCCTCCTCCTTTTCCTTCCTCTGGTCTCCCGCAGCCATCCATTCTTACACCTCTCAGTAAAAAGAGAAAAGCAATACATTTCAATCCGATTGCCAAGTGGACACGTGGATTCTGAAGGTTATCGGAGGGGAAAGGAGCGGAGACGAAGGACGAGGAGGAGGAGGAGGAGGAGGAGGAGCAAAATGGAAAGAGAGAGATGGACAACAGACCACTCAAATCCTTATGGAAAAAATGAGTACTAAGAGTGAGGAGGGAGTGAAGGGAGTGAAGGGAGTGAAGGGAAGGGAAGGGAAGGGAAGGGAAGGGAAGGGAAGGGAAGGAGTGAGTGAGTGAGTGAGAAGGGAGACCACGAGTCCATGCTGTTCTCCTATCACCTAAACCGAGAGACAGTCCACACACACACACACACACACACACACACACTTGCTCTCTTTTTATGTCTGTCGGTCTGTCTGTCTGTCTGTCTCTCTCTCTCTCTCTCTCTCTCTCTCCTTTCGTCGCCAAACCACGTCCTGAATCACCAATGGGACAACACACCTTCGTCGTAGCAAAGGTGTGAGAGAGAGAGAGAGAGAGAGAGAGAGAGAGAGAGAGAGAGAGAGAGAGAGAGAGAGAGAGAGAGAGAGAGAGACGCGTATTGTGTGCGTGCGCGTGTGTATATCTGTAAAAATAACGATGCCTTGTAATTCGCGAGGGCAAAGGAAACACCTGAGAGGGAATCGAGATCGTTTCCGCGTTCTGCTTCTTAATGATTTAGGCGAGGCCGTGAGGAAGGGAGGGGAGGGGAGGGAGGGAGGGGAGAGGAGGGCGGCTGCTGAAATAAAAGTATTGGAGGTGACGCCGGCCGACTGGACCACGCCCCGCTGTCGTCCCCTCCCCTCTGCCCTCACATCGACGTGGCCCCAAGTCCCCTCCCCTTTCCTCACCTCTCTCCGCCTCCCCCTCCCACCGCTCCCTCCCCACCGTCACTAAAAACTCGTCCGATTTTTGTGAGCACCTGCGGAAGGTTCGTGCATACATAAGCCACAGATTTGGAGAGGAGGTGAAATCTGGTGAAATCTGATGGAAAAGTTGAGGTCGGAGTCCGAGGAAAAGTTAAAGCCTGGCAGGGTCACCGTCTTTCATCGTTTAAGTTTCCTCTAAGTTTGCCCAAGTTTCCTTGTAATTTCCATATTTAACTTTTCTTTGGCCACTTACATATAGGGGTCCCATCCAGGCGGCAAAATGGCAGGCGGCTCTGGTCGCCGTGACGGGGGCCAGTAGCGTCACAATGGCGCGCACCACCGCCGCGGGATACGCCACTTGGATTCTGAGTTGAATTAGATGGGCGGTTGGAATGGCCTCGTGTGACCAAAATCCCGATGACTCCCGCGCTGTCCCCATCTGTGGATTTTGGACTTCGATTTCAAAACTGGACAGTAACAATTACATTAATCCTTCCGAGCGGGCACTTAGGATAAATCCCGCGGTAAAGGATCGCGCCGTTATCTTAGGACGGGGCGGGAATAACCCCAATATATATCCAATACTTTCAGAAGTTACCCTCAGGACATAACAAAACTCCTATACTTATGCACGGCTCCGCAGCGCCCCCAGACCCTGCCATTTCTCACATTCGGGACAATCGGTGTTCGGGCGGGGCGGGGCTGTCCAGGGGCCATCTCCCTCTTCCCCCCTCTTCCTCAAAGGTGGACCAGACGCTCTCCTCCCTTCCTACTTTCTCCCCCTCTTTCCTCTCTCTTTGTAACGGAGTCGGTGCATTTATTCAGAAATTACACAGTTAATCGCATGCACGAGTGTGTTTGAGGAGTGTTTGCTATGAAAGGATGGAGAGATGAGGTAAGGTGATGCGAGCAGTGAAAGTAGCCTGGGGTGGGGAGGCAGGAGGGATGAGACCACTAGGGAACTACTGAAGAAGTGGAGGAAGATGGAAGAGCGGCAGCTGCGAGATAAAAAGGAAGGAATACAAGAACAAGTAGACACAAAGCGAGCTAAGAGTAACACCACACACACACACACACACACACACACCGCGTAGTGGTTAGCACGCTCGACTCACAATCGAGAAGGCCGGGTTCGAGTCCTGGGAAGCGGCGAGGCAAATGGGCAAGTCTCTTAATGTGTGGCCCCTGTTCACCTAGCAGTAAGTAGGTACGGGATGTAACTCGAGGGGTTGTGGCCTCGCTTTCCCGGTGTGTGGAGTGTGTTGTGGTCTCAGTCTTACCCGAGGATCGGTCTATGAACTCTGAGCTCGCTCCGTAATGGGAAAGACTGGCTGGGTGACCAGCAGACGACCGAGGTGAATTACACACACACTTAATCCTGCGTCCTCATTAATCTAACATCGTAAAATGAATGCAATAATCTTCAACACATCCATTCTTAAAATTACATCACACACTCGCCATCGCCATCCGCTTACTGTCTTCGCTGCGGTACCCACAATACACTACACCATTATACCCCTCTCACACTCCCTTCACTTCCTCTTTTCCTTCTAGTTCCCGCCGGTGGTCAGTGGGGCCCCATGTAAATGAAAACCACTCGTCTTTAGCGCGTGGGTGTCGGCATGTCAATTTAAAGAAAAGGCAGCCGGTGAAATGATGCCTGGAGCTGGTGGTCTGAGCGGCTTCCTTGCCCCACACAACAATTCGCCGCTGCAGGGCTACCGCTGTGCCGCCAGAAAAGTGCTCTCAGTGGAGTTTCTGCCTTAGGGTGACTTTCCCGGTAGCCTAGCTGTGTGTATCTGAGCGTGTAGGAGAGAAGGGGAATGCCGACCGCGTCTCCAGATGATCCACGGGTGAAAATTCTTCTGAGAGAGAGAGAGAGGCTGGAGCGTCCGCCGGGAACTGAACAGCGATACTAGCCTGGTACTCAGAGTGGCGCTGATTGGATAACTGACGAACCTGACACAAAAAGATCATCAGGGATCGAGGAATGCAAAACAGTGAATGGTGTGGTGGTGGGCCAGGCGAGGAAGAGGAGCAAAAGGCTGGACAGTTGGAAGAGGCGGTGAAGAAAGGCCAAGAAACTCCTTGATAAAGTTATTTCCTACCTGTTACCTGTCTACCACCGCGCTAATCTACCTCACACTTCCCTTGCGCTTTTCGTCCGTTGACATTGTTTTATTTTTTTGTGTGGAGGTGTGCGTCTGATATGTACGTGTGTGTGTGTGTGTGTGTGTGTGTGTGTGTGCGCTGCCCACCGCCCCCCTATCACCAATACAAGCATTTCCTGTTTCCCACCGTCATTTCCAACACAGCCAATCATGCAATATTTATCCACTAAATTCCTTCCGTCATGCCGGCAACTTTGTGGAAAATTATGGGGTGATAGTGCGGTTTGTGTGGCTTCCAATAGTAAGCAATTCATTATTCACTCCACTTAGTATTCTGCAACAACAAACACCACCAACCCCACCTATGACGTGTTTACTGATTACCTGCACTAGGGAGCCGTGCAGGGGTTGTTTGTGCCGACTGCCAGCCGCACCCCACACCTGCATTCCACAACTCACCTGGATTTCTGGACGCCACACCTGCCACACCCAACATCACACCTGAATTCTATACCTTGCCAGGATACCTAAATTTCTAAACACTTCACCTGCTAAACTAGTCACATCACACGCCTAAAATGCTACACCAGATGACTTGAGGTTTCGGAGCCACCACTGAACACCACACTCCAACCATACCCCTTAACTGGAATTCTGGGAGCCAACACACCAACCACACCCATTTCTACCTGGAATTTCAACACCGTAAGTATCATAAGACCTTTGCCAATCGGTTTTTAAATATTTGTCAAAGTTTTTTTTATATCCTTTTTAATAACCCCATCAGGGAATCCTTCAGTTATAAATGCCTCTTGTACTAGAGGTCACCAGTTCTTAGACCGTTCAATCAACCAGAATCACTATTATTGTATACTCTCTCCCATCAGAATCAATACTTATACTGCTTTTCTATAGTGACAATTGAGAGCCAGACTTATCATCACCAAAAGGTTCCGCTGCCAGCCTGTTCTAATGTCACTCGCAGGAAGGACTTAGTGGATCCCAACGCTTCTAAACATTGATACTTTTACCACAACTGACGGCTGACTACATCTCCGCATTCTTCAGACTCAAGGGAGAAACATGACTCTCGGCGTTCGTGGAGACAAGAAACATGATGCAGCTCGTGGTGAGAGTGGCGCGGGAAACAGAAGCACTTGAAACACTATATCTCATCCACACAGAGACCACTACGTCATTATAAGGCGCTTACTGACGAGGCTTGAGGGACGAAGACCATCTTTTTATTGAATTGAGATGAAACTCTTACTTCGTGTCTATACTGTCAACCGTTCCCTCGCGTCCACTCTGCCCACAAGCCAGCCAGGGTGAATAGCTGAGCGCCTCTCTTTCCTCTCCACCGCCTCCTCCTAGGTAAAGCCCCGGACACAAAGAGCATGACCCCGTGCAGAGCTCCGTGGTGACCGAAAAAAAGAAAAGTATACATCTTTCACTACACTTTTTCTTTTTCATAATTGAAATTCTTGTCCTTGCTCTTCTTAAGCTTGTGTCAAAATATCAACCTTTTGACTCTCTATACGTACGTTGGACAACAAACTAGATAGATAAATAGGTAGGTAGACACACAGACAGACAGACAGACAGATAGATAGATAGATAGAGATAGATAGATAGATAGATAGATAGATAGATAGATAGATAGATAGAGAGAGAGAGAGAGAGAGAGAGAGAGAGAGAGAGAGAGAGAGAGAGAGAGAGAGAGAGAGAGAGAGAGAGAGAGAGATGAAGCAAGACAACGCCTCTTTTCCAGTCATGTCTAAGTATTCACACTTTACTTCTCTTTTCATCCTCTTTAACCTAACCAAGTTCTTCGGATGCTCTCCACACCCATGAGACACAAAGGACCTTCTCAATACAGCGCCTCACCTCCACTTTTGGCAGATAGATAGATAGATAGATAAATAGATAGATAGATAGATAGATAGATAGAGAGAGAGAGAGAGAGAGAGAGAGAGAGAGAGAGAGAGAGAGAGAGAGAGAGAGAGGAAGATCCCTTTATCCCTCTTAAGGCAAGTTGAAAAGCTATTAGTGTATTCTCTCGGAAGAGGCTGTCACAGTACGCTTATAATAGTCTCTCTCTCTCTCTCTCTCTCTCTCTCTCTCTCTCAGTGTATATCTTTCTTCGCATAAAGCTTGTCTGTTTTTAACCCTTAATGCTGTCTGTATTTCTCTCAGCCAGTCTGTAAGTCACCCTCAACTCTCTCTCTCTCTCTCTCTCTCTCTCTCTCTCTCTCTCTCTCTCTGTCGGTATCTGATCACCCCTAAATCCGCCACTCTTCCGGGCTTGCTATACCTGCCGACCTCGTTTCTTATCTTCGAGAGTTCGTAAACTGAGGGGTGTGTGTCGTATTTCCCAAACTCTCCTATCCAGACCTTCCCTCCCTCTCTCTCTCTCTCTCTCTCTCTCTCTCTCTCTCTCTCTCAGCTTCCATCTTTCCTGCTTCTTTCCTCCTCCTCCTCCTCTCCTCCTTGTCCTTCTCCTTCTCCTTCTCCTTCTCGTCGCTAACTTTCCTCTCTCCATCCACTGATCTTGCATAAATGTCCTCCACTCTTGTATTTTCAATGGATGTGTGTTCTCTCTCTCTCTCTCTCTCTCTCTCTCTCTCTCTCTCTCTCTCTCTCTCTCTCTCTCTCTCTCTCTCTCTCTCTCTCTCTCTCTATATTCATGTTTTGCGCACTGCCTCTCATCTTCCCTCACTTCTCATTACTATTTCGTTTCCAAATCTCTCTCTCTCTCTCTCTCTCTCTCTCTCTCTCTCTCTCTCTCTCTCTCGTGCATTTAAATTTCGCCGTTGCCGTGTCTGTAGTATTTCTTCCTTAATGTTGCCTCGAAAATGCACGTATGTAACAAAAATGTGGAATTCTTCTTAGCTTTTTTTTTTTTCTTTTTTTTTTTCACCATATCTTGTTAATTTCAATGTTCAAAATTCAAACCCTGTAAAGATTCTAGTGTGTTAGTGCTAGAAATATCAAATGCAAAGTTTTTTTTTTTTTATAAGTATTTCCTTTTATGTTCCTTTTCGCGGTCTTCCTCCTCCTCTTCTTCCTCCTCTTCTCCTCCTCCTTCTCCTTCTCCTTCTCCTCCTCCGCCGCCTCCTCCTCCTCCTCCTCCTCCTCTTTCCCGTTCTGTATATTATCCCAGCATCCTCTAACGTTGGCTACTTCTCTCCTTTATCTGTATATCTCCCCTCCTCTCCTCCTCTTCTTCCTTCTTCTCTTTTTCCTCCTCCTCCTCCTCCTCCTCCTCCTCCTCCTCTTTCTCCTTTCCCTATCGAACCTCTCTTTTCTTCTCCTTTTCTCCCTCCTCGAACCCTATCCTCTTCCTTCTCCTCTTTTCTGTCAACGTCCCTCCTCCTCCTCCTCCTCCTCCTCCTCCTCCCGTTATTCTCCCCTCCTTCTTCCCTTCTTCGGGTATTGTTGCTGTGTTTTATCTCCTCCTTTTCCTTCTCTTTCATTTTCCCATCAATCATTTTCATGCATCTCTTTTTTCCCTTCTTATTGTTCCTTAATCGTTCTCTCTCTCTCTCTCTCTCTCTCTCTCTCTCTCTCTCTCTCTCTCTCTCTCTCTCTCTCTCTCTCTCTTTTCCATGTCATTTGTGTCTTATTTTCTTTTTTTTCTGCCACATCAGACGGAAGGGTTGGGCCACACCGGAAAATTTACTACCACCACCACCACCACCACCACCACCACCACCACTACTACCACGCCCCCTCTGTATAGTTATTGTAAATACTCTCTTCCTCCCCCCTCTTCTCTCTCTCTCTCTCTCTCTCTCTCTCTCTCTCTCTCTCTCTCTCTGAGGCTTTCAGTTTGCATATATATATTTTTTTTCTGTAATGCAATAATTCTGTTCTAATTTTGTTTTTCTATTCTCTTCTTATTTTTATTTTTCATTTTTATTTTTCATGAGGTAAATTGTACAGATAAGCATTGAGTTATCTGTCCATCTGTCTGTCTGTCCGTCTGTCTGTCTGTCTATCTCTTTATCTATCTATCTATATCATTTCTCTATCCGTCTATTTATTCATCTTATTCCTTCATCAATTTATCTATCTGTCTATAAATGTAGCTTTAATTTCTTCATACGTGTTTTTGTAATCTCTCTCTCTCTCTCTCTCTCTCTCTCTCTCTCTCTCTCTCTCTCTCTCTCTCTCTCCATCAGCCACGCCCCCCCCCCGCAGCATCGCCCCTCCAACCTTGTCTATACTTCTTCAGCAGATTTCTTCCGGTCTCACCCTATCAAGCCGACCATTTTACTTTCACTCTATCACTCCGTCTCTCCCAACTCCACGGGCGCTCCTTTCCCCCTTCCGTCTCTCTCTCTCTCTCTCTCTCTCTCTCTCTCTCTCTCTCTCTCTCTGTGCTCTCCTGTTTTTCTTTTTAATTCTCTGAGTAAATAGAAATGCTTGTCTGATTGCTGTTTGTTTGTCTGTCTGTCTGTCTGTCTGTCTGTCTGTTTGCTTCATTATATAAATCAAATACGTATTACTTATTTTTTCTTATTTATTCATCTGTAGTGTGTGCTTTACTTCCCTATTCATATTAGTTAAGTGTTTTTTTTTGTAGTCGTCTATCTATTCATTTGTTGTATCTATCTATCTGTCTAAATGTAAATGTGTCCGTCCGTTAGTCTGTCTGAAAGTCTGTCTATTTTTCTATCTGTAAACTCTCTCTCTCTCTCTCTCTCTCTCTCTCTCTCTCTCTCTCTCTCTCTCTCTCTTTCCTACCCTTCATCCCCTTTCCATCCCTCCTCTGTCCCACCGTCTTCTCCCTCTCTCCTTCCCATCCTCCCTTCCTCCCTCCCTCTCTCTCTCTCGCTCTCTCTTCGCCCCCTCGACCCTCCCCAAACATTATCCAAGACGTACAACACCGGCGTGGTCGAGGAATTTCAAGAACCTGGGAGTCGACATTTGGAAGGTAGCCAGAGGTTCAATTTGGTGGTGGTGATGCATCCAAACTCCGGTGGGGTCGAGAGCACGGGACAGGGAGGGTCAGAGAGAGAGAGAGAGAGAGAGAGAGAGAGAGAGAGAGAGAGAGAGAGAGAGAGAGAGAGAGAGAGAGAGAGAGAGAGAGAGATTATAGGATATTTTTCAGTATATCTATAAATCCAAATAGATATAGACTGATAGCTTTGATTATAGATAGACAGATAGATATATAGATAGACTAAGTGATAGAAAGGTAGACAGGCAGAGAGATAGACAGTGATTTGACTAGTAATATAAGTTGAAGATACAAAGAGAGAAAGAATAAAAAAGATCATGTTATGTGTACGAAAATATGCATGAGAGAAAGAGAAAGAGAGAGAGAGAGAGAGAGAGAGAGAGAGAGAGAGAGAGAGAGAGAGACTTGGAAAGGAAAATTACAAGGTTTCAGGAACTAATATACATGTTTTATCTTTGAAGAGAAGAGAGAAGCTGGTTAACTATTGACAGACCGACCGATAGACAGAGAGACAGACAAGGAAACTAAAAGCAAGATGGTACGAGGAGAGAGAAAATAAAGGATAGTGGTGGTGGTGGTGGTGGTGGTGGTGGTGGAGGTGGAGGAGGAGGAGTGGATGCAAGAAAATGTAAGAAGGGAAAGAAAATAAATGAATGTAAAAAAAGAATGAATGAAGTGTGCATATAAGGAATAGAAATTTGGTACCTAGGTAAAAATTGAAGAGAGAAGAAGAAAGGGAAGGAGGATGATGAAGAGGAGGCAAAGAAAAGAAAGTGACAGATGAAAAAGAGAGAGAGAGAGAGAGAGAGAGAGAGAGAGAGAGAGAGAGAGAGAGAGAGAGAGAGAGAGAGAGAGAGAGAGAGAGAGAGAGAGAATGAAACTAAAAATAAGCAAAACAGAAACAACTGAATAAAATCTCTACTAAGGTGTATTACTAACAAGAAAGACGAAAGCTTGCCATTAGTCTGCTCCCTAACTTTATTTCCTGGTCTGCCTCTGTTTGCTGGGGGAGATCTGGGTGAGCTAAGGACAAGAAAAGCAGGAATCAGGTAGAAGATGACTTGTACAGTGGTAAGATGTGATGAGTTGGATACCTTGTTAGTGAATTGGTGGAGAGAGTATTGGAGATCAAGTGGGGTAAGATAGGAAGGTTGTAAAACGCTTTGTTCTTTCACCACGACTATTTTCCAAGGCCACAGACATGACTAGCGGGTTTTCAAGAGTGTTTCTCCAGTTAATAATGTAGAAATCTTGTCACTCTGTCCCTAGAACCGTGAAAACGCTTTGATAAATAAAAAAAATCATGTAAATTTAAATAGTTTTTAGAATAGTGAAGGTGAAGCGCAAAAGTGTTTGAGAAGAAGGTCTATATGTGTGTGTGTGTGTGTGTGTGTGTGTGTGTGTGTGTGTGTGTGTGTGTGTGGTGGAATGAACCCTTTAGCATCGAGACTAAAGAGTAAAGAAATGGCAAAGACAGATAGATAAATGAAAAACACTCAGTTGCCTTTGTTTCTTGAGGCTACAGGAATATCTAAGAGACAAGTACAACGCTGCAGATAATCACCAGGGCAAACATATGGTGGCTTAAGGAAGTGGTGAATAGAGACAAATGGAAACAAAATAAGAACAAAAGAGCAAAAAGAGATGTTGGTAAAGTAAGACTGGTAGGTTAACACACACACACGCACACACACTTTTCCTTTCTCCTATAACAGAACTACTTAACCTAACGTAGCTAGCTAACTTCACCTTTCGTCCTGTCTCATTAAGGCGGTTCTCATATAAAAACACTAAATGAATGGGACAGGAGAAGAAACGGGCCATTCACGTAACGTCTCACGCCCGCCAAGAGCTGTGAAGAAACAATTTTTACTTTAATCATCATTACAGGAATTTTGACAACAAGTTTTATAAGTTTGGTGCAACCTTATTTGGCTTGTTATTTTTATTATTTATCTATTCTCTCTCTCTCTCTCTCTCTCTCTCTCTCTCTCTCTCTCTCTCTCTTTATGCCTCCCTTCACGCCTTCTACGTTCAAAGTTCTTGTTTCGATTAATTTCCTCTTTTCTCTGTTATTCACTTCCTTTATTATCTCCTGTTTTTATTTTTTTGGCATTAGCATGAATTCGTAGTACTTTACTATTTTCTCTCTCTCTCTCTCTCTCTCTCTCTCTCTCTCTCTCTCTCTCTCTCTCTCTCTCTCTCTCTCATGACGGAGAATGGAGATGGTTCCTCTAGTCAGGCAATTTTTCCAGCTTCCATTTCCCGCCGGTCTCCTTCTCACACTCGCACGAGAGGGACGCGGGGAGCTGAGACTGACGAGAAGGCTTTACTCTTGTACACTGACAATGACCATACAACAAAGCTAAGAAA
>NC_059268.1:5426683-5434183 GCF_017591435.1 Portunus trituberculatus | reverse complement strand
AACTATTTGCTTACTATTACTCTTAACCTCTTCAGTACTGGAACACATTTTTACCATGAGATTGGGTGTGTTTAGAGAATTTTCTTTGCATTAGGAAGGTTCTATGGAGGTCGGAAGATTAATGGCCAGTCTTCACTATTCAAATCCCACACATGGGTTTCTGAAGCTTTAAAAAATCACTAAACAGTAACCTGAAGAAACGCGTAATGGTTCAGAAGGAGTTAACACCACTCTTATAACTCGCCTCTTAATTACCGCTGCAATTTACCCCACAAGTTACAAGTTTTCAAAGGTGTTATTATTCCAGCGATACATTAACCTCTTCAGTACTGGGACGCATTTTTACCACGAGTTTTGGGTATGATTAGCTTATCTTATTTACATTCAGAAGGATCAATGGAGGTCAGAAGATTAATAACCAGTGTCTTCACTATTTTTTATTCCCTACGAAAGTTTCCGAAGCTGTATAAAATCACCATATAGTAAGCAGAATAAATATGAAAGCGTGTCATGGTACTGGAGAGATTAACAAGCATTTAACATTAGAGACGAAATATAAGACCCATGAGAACACGTTTGACTATCTCTTTGGCCTTTACGAGCAGGAGACACAGAAAGAAAGAGAATTAAAGGTATATATTAGACACCCCTTTGAAGTCAGATCCTCGTGAAAGAAAACGGACATCTCTCAAGCTTGTCCCGTCATGTGCTTCTTGGTGAAAAATATGCTTCATGTCATATTTTTCAACTAAACCCTCCTTTTTGTTTTTATCTCTTATCTTCTCCTTTCTCTTTGTGTTCCTAATCATTCTATTTGTTTCCTTTTCGTCTCTCTCTCTCTCTCTCTCTCTCTCTCTCTGTATCTACTTTCTCTCCTCTTTCAGGTCTTTTTATTCTGTCTTGCCTCTTACGTACTTTTCCTCCTTTCCATTTTTTCGTCAATCATCTCTCTCTCTCTCTCTCTCTCTCTCTCTCTCTCTCTCTCTCTCTCGAAACACACACACACACACATCACATCATATCGACCTTCCCTGTCGTCTCCACCACCATCATAAGCGTCACCACCTTTCTGTGTCTCTATTCACAACACCAGGTTACGGACTCAATAGCGAGAGCCTGACGCCTCCCACCGCCGCGCTGATTGGGGGACGTGAGGTTGTTGTGTGTCAGACCCGCCTAATGAAGCAAGACACGGAGAGAGACTGTGGTAATGGCCCGCTGGATTGCTACCTGCTGTGTGTGACAGGTGAGGGGATAGGAAGGTGAGTGGCATGGGGGCAGGTGGGGAGAGGTGTACTGAGGTCATATCAGGTGTGAAAGGTGAGGAGGATGTGGAGGAGAAGGAGGAAACACATGTGATAGGGCCATGTTGATCCTGTAACGGGTGCAATGTGAGGACAGAAGCGTGACATAAGTCCATGGAGTAACAATGTGGAGAAAGGTATGAGTACTCACCCACTAGCGTACCCATTGGTTGCCGGCGGCGATGGACGAGCACTGGTAGGGCATGCCAGGCGGAGTGGCCATCTGCGCGGCTTCCGGGTGACCGTGGCCGTGAGTGTGGCCGTGCGAGTGGCCGTGGGCGTGAGAATGAGCCACAGCCTGGGCGTGGAGGTGCGGGTGGGAGTGGTGGCCATGGTGCGGATGAGGAAACGAGAAGTCCAAGTTTCCCTCCACCTGAAGCTCGTGTTTGATGACCTGCAAGAGCACACGTCTCGTTAGCAGCCTTCCTGCGCGGCAGAGGGAAGGTGACTAAGTGTTTGATCGTCCTGATGGTGTCTGAGGGACAGTGCCAATGAACACAAAGGAACCGAATGCCGACAAGGATGATGCCTGGCCCTCACACCACCACCGCCGCCACACTGCTGCCACGCCCGACCTTCCGCCACTCTCACACAACACTCAGCAAGCGACTCATAGGCCATAGACAAAAAAGGGAAAAGTAAGCTGATACAAAGATGCCTTTCATGGTAAAGTAACTGTAGTAAATTTTCTTTCAAGCTTAATTGCATTGCTATATATAGGAAGCAGATCTTGACATATTGGTTATTCATCGTTCCCTTAACCTCAACCCGTCAGTATCTTCACGAGAGGAATTGTGCAGCACCGGGCCACGCGAGGCGGCGAGTGACGTGTGTGCAGTGGCGGAGTGACTGACGTGTGTGTGTGGGGTGTGGGCGACTGCAGGATTATTTCTTTAACCAGGAAAAGAAAGATCTTTAGTTACACCTGTGTGTGAGTGTGTGTGTGTGTGTGTGTGTGTGTGTGTGTGTGTGTGTGTGTGTGTGTGTGTGTGTGTGTGTGTGTGTGTGTGTGTGTGTGTGTGTGTGTGTGTGTGTGTGTGTGTGTGATAAGGTCATTAAGACAAGCAAAAAAAAAAGAAAAAAAATTGAAAACATAGATGTAAAATCATGATGAAACAAATGCGTCTTGTGTGTGTGTGTGTGTGTGTGTGTGTGTGTGTGTGTGTGTGTGTGTGTGTGTGTGTGTGTGTGTGTGTGTGTGTGTGTGTGTGTGTGTGTGTGTGTGTGTGTGTGTGTGTGTGTGTGTGTGTGTGTGTGTGTGTGTGTGTGTGTGTGTGTGTGTGTGTGTGTGTGTGTGTGTGTGTGTGTGTGTGTGTGTGTGTAAAAAGATCTTTAAAGAAATCGGTACGATTCGTTTGTGTTCAATGGACTTGAGCACTAGCAAGAGGTCTAGGTGTATGTGACATCACAGGAACAACACGCACTACACTATACGAGCGACCTACTACTGTAGCAACTACAAAAACACTGTGGGACAGTGAACAGTTCCTGAGGTGAGGCGGGAGTCTTGCGACCGGCTCGACCCAGGCAGCTGGTATCACCCCCTTCAGAAGGAGAGTCCCCTACCTCCTCTACATTACAGTCCAGGCCACCCTGGATTGGGGTATCGAAGTCCACAAAGTCCTGCATGTGCACCTGCCCCCCGGTGCCGCTTCCAGAAGCAGCCGTAGGTCCCGACCCCGCCGCGCCCCCTGCCTCGCTGCTCACAGGGCTGCCGCTGTGACTCTGCGCTTGCTGTTGCTGCTGCTGCTGTTGATGCTGTTGCTGCTGCTGCTGTTGCTGTTGCTGCTGCTGCTGTTGTTGTTGCTGCTGCTGTTGTTGTTGCTGCTGCTGTTGCTGCTGCTGCTGTTGTTGTTGCTGCTGATGCTGCTGTTCACGATGAGTTAATGCTGCCCTCAGCATGTTAGACTCATTGGTGGAGGCAGAGTGGGCGGTAGGGGCGGTGTGTTGGGGTTGTGAGGTGGGAGGGGTTGGGAAGTTGTTGGGTTGATGTGCTTCACCTCCGGGCCCTGGGTAGTGGCCCTCCCCTAGTGGCTGCGTCGGCGACAGGCTGTGGACACTGTGCGCCGGCGACATGGCCTGAAACACATCACCACAACACCGTGTCACCACCGGTACTACCTTTCAGCCGAGTGACGCTGCCTCCCTCACTCCTTACTCTTAGTCTTCGCCCGCCGACGAAAGTTCAGACAAATCATGAAAAATGAATACCTGTCATATTAATTCAAACAAAAAACAGTTCTACTTTACATCAGTGGTACTAAGAAGAAAATGTCAGGCTCATGAGACACTTGACAAAAAAAGGCTTATAGCTGTGAAAGCGAAAAGAAGTCCACGCGACACGCAACACTACCCTGGACCAGCCTCCCACCACCGCGGCGGGCTGGCCCTGTCACAGACCTGAAGGTTCCCTGCAGGAGGTGGCCTGGGGTGGCTCGTGCTATGGTGTGGTCTAACTACGAACGAGTGCAAGGGGGCAAGATGGCACCCGCCTCGCAAGTGTTAGTTGAAAGGTAAGGTCGTGCCCCTGGCTGGCTGTTAGTCTCTACAGGTATATAGTACTACTGCTTCCCTCAGCATTCCTGTACTGGGAATCCCGTGGGAAAGTGTCCACTCCATACTGCAGTGAAGGGTGTGTTGGGAATGACCACTACTGAGGGAGAGAGCGGCGGTGTGGTACTGTGGCAAGAAGGAAACGTGAGCATAGAAAAAAAAGTGAAGCTTGAACTGACGGTGGGTGGGTGCGGGACACCTTTTGGGCCATGAGTGAATCAGGTGGCGGCCGCGGAGAGTTGAGTGGTGTGGGGGCCAGGCAGGTGTGGGTTAGGTCATGCGGGGTGGCGGAGGTTTTAGGACGACCTCTTCACAGTCTCAGTGAGGGCAATGTATTACCACACACGCCTCGGTAATAACAACCACCGCGCCAGCAACACATGAACTCAACCTTCCCTTTACAAGGAGTGACCACATGCTTCACAAGGATGAAGGGGAGGGGGATCAGAATACATATTTAAAGGCAATTTCTAATTAAGTTTATAGTAATGCCGGTACTACACAGTGAACATTTCCTTAGAGAGATTTCCTCCTTACACGCCTTCCTGTGACAGTGAAATCTTTCCTGGAAATTATTCTTTTCTTAGACCAAAATATTGAGGTAATGAAGTTACGAACTGCTAAGTAAAAACTTCTAAATACATTCGTACTGATGTTCAGTATACAGTATATGAAACAAAAGAAAGGCCAAATCTTTACTTTGTGTAATTTCAGACTCATCGTTGTTTACATTATCAGAGCAGAGTACTTCCGAGGTACCTCGTCCACAAGTTTTAAGATGCAAAGGCTGGTAACCGAGGTTCTGCCAAGCCTCCTCCAGTTCTTATTCCCTTCGTGGGCCTCTGTAGCTACTAGCTGGGGTTAATTCACTTCTGAACACTATCTTCTTTTTCAGATGTAGTCTCTTCCTGTCGGTCTTAGTCATCCTTTTATAGTACCACGCGACATCGTTGTGGGAACATTCAAACAGTAGTACTCAGTACTAATATTAGCCACAACCTTTGTTGACAGACACTACACTACTCTATTGATTTATGGACGTCTGTCTCTCAATCTTCTTTTCACGTCGAAACAAACACTAGCAGAAGAGAACCATTTAGTCTAAGGAACCGTTCACTATGCACTACCGGTTCAAGGGAAGCGGGATTAGTTTGAAGAGGATGAAGGATGTAAAAAAAGTCAAGACTAAGTTGAATTAGAAACCTGCACAGCTGTGTCTGGTTATGGGGGAAGAACTGGGCAGGGTGAGTGACCTTACGTGGGCGGGAGGGTGCGTAGGGTTGGACAGAGGAGGAGGAGGAGGAGGAGGAGGAGGAGGAGGAGGAGGAGGAGGAGGAGGAGGAGGAGGAAAGTGTGAGTGTGAGATACTGGACATGTGAGGGTATGGGAACGATATCAACACTAAAAGATAAGATAGCAAAATACACACGCACGCAGTCACACACACACACACACACACACACACACACACACACACACACACACACACTCTCTCTCTCTCTCTCTCTCTCTCTCTCTCTCTCTCTCTCTCTCTCTCTCTCTCTCTCTCTCTCTCTCTCTCTCTCTCACCAGTCATTCATACACTAGGGGCCAGCCACAACCTACACCTGTGGTACATACCTGCAGGTTGGTCAGGGAGTAGTTATTATGCGGATGGGGGCGGGCAGGCGTGGGTAGCTTGTCCTGGTGAGGGAGGGGTGGGTGTGGTGCGGGCGCGTGTGGAAAAGTCGGGCCGTGCGGGGTGTGGGGCCCGAACCGATGAAATTCTTCGAACGTATTGAATCCCTGAAGGAAGAAGAAAAGAGAGCGATATGGACACCACTCACCACAAACTGTTCTCAACGTGCTTGCTTACCTGGACGCGACAACACACCTGCATCGTCACACCTGTACTGGCTACGAGCTAAGAAAAGTGACAGGAAGACAAGCAGGTGGAGGAAGAGGGAAAGTATGAGGAAGATGAGGAATGTCTTGTGAAAAGGTAGACAGAAGAACGAGGTTAGGATGATAGAAGAGCAACGGAGACAGATGGAAAATAAGGACGAAGACAGAGAGGTTAGCGTTCAATTTCAAGGCACTGTAGGGGAAATATACAGCAATATGGAAGGTGACTGGAAGGAAGGGACAAGGTTAAAAGGTCACAGGAGAAACAGTGACACGGAAATCCAAGGCACAGAAGAGAAAGGAGTGAAGGGGATTGGGGGAAAAAGAAAGGGATGCACAATACTTAAAACAGATTCGCAGTAGGAGAGATGGAAGAAAACGGGAATAAGACGACACAGGAGAAACAGTCTAGGAGGGAGAGGTGAGGAAGGGCTGCCAGACGAACTGTATACCTGTGGGTGGTGGTTGTGGTGGTTGTGGACGTAGCCATTGAGGTGGGCGGTGGGGCCGTGAGGGGAGAGTTGCGACAGCTTGAGGCAGTCCTGAGGGTTTGGGATCCGACCATGTCCCATCCACGACTCATTGGGACCTAACTTGAGTCCCTCGTCCATGGAATCCACCAGCTGGTCAGCGAAGCGGTCGTGTGGGTGTGGGTGGGCGTGGGGATGCGGATGGTGAGGCCAGTACTCCCCGCCCCAGCTACCCAGGCCTGGAGACATGGGCGGCACCTGCATAGGAGACAGTGGGGATGACGAATGGAAGCAGAGGGAGAGGAGGATAGAGATAGGAGTTAGGATGAATAAGAAAAGTGTATGAAAGTCTCGAGGCAAGATGACTGGTAGTGAGTGTGCGTCAGTGCAGGTTATTTCAAGCAAAGCAATATTACACAAGGTATTCACGAACCACACAAAGAGACGCACAGGAAGAGAGGAAATTAGAATATTATTACTTTACTGTGAAATCTGGAAGTGGGGACAAGAATTCCATATGTTCCTTTGATACAGGGCGTTACATGTTATCCACGAGTTATGAAATGGAAGAAGGAAAGGAGGAGGAGGAGGAGGAGGAGGAGGAGGAGGAGGAGGAGGAGGAGGAGGAGGAGGAGGAGGAGGAGAAACAAACAAACAACACAAAAGTCGACCAAACAGAAGCGAACTTGTTTATCGTTATGGGTTTTTTATGGTAACACTAACACACTGGGAGAAGAAGGATAGCACAGACGAAGGCTCCTCCCCACCCACCACTCCCTCCATCCCGGGCAAGTAGGAAAATAAGAAGTGTCATGCAGTATGAAAAAAAAAAAACTTCTTTAATAGGAAAAAGATGAGAACTATTACTATCACTACTTCCATCGGGCGCAATAGTAAACCATAGCAAAGCGAGAATACGTAAACTCGGATAAAGTCAATGGCATTCTGATATACGAATAGCAGCAGCAGCCGTCTGAATCTTGGAGGAGTCGTAACTGTTGGGCTGCAGACACTTGGAGGTTCAAAATATAAACAAAAGTGAAGAAGTGATTCATTTTACTTGACTTGAATCTTTCACTGTTTACTTAGAGGCTGTTTGAATTTCTTGCGACATTTCATCCATCCTCCGCATCAGTGCTATTGGATCATTTGAAAGCCTAAAACACTTCCACGTGATTCTCGCATCCTCCATTCCCTCGTGAAATTTTATACGTAATCTCTTTCTCTAAAGGGAATATCTATCAGTGTGAGAATTGTATTGTAGGTTAGACTCTTCTCCATTTTTCATT
>NC_059268.1:5384183-5419183 GCF_017591435.1 Portunus trituberculatus | reverse complement strand
CATTAAATAATTTTTCTTCTTTTCCTTTTTCGTCTTGACCTCGATTTGTTCTTCTTCACATTTCCTCTTCACATCTTCGTTTCTTGATATTACTTGTTTTCATGGTTTATTTGTCATTCCTATTCCTCGATTCCCTTTTTCCCTTCTTCTCTCTTCTTTTCATGTCATTTTAAGCCGCTTCTTGATAATTCCAAGATATATACATTCCCTCTTTACCTTCGTCCTACTCGGCCTCCTTCTCGTTACAGTCCTCGTTCTCTCTCCTCTTCCTCCACCTACCAGTTACCCTCCCCCAGTCTATACGCGTTCTCCTCCCGCCGCTCCTCGTCCCGCTTCTCTTGCACGTCTAATTGAGTTTATTGGTTCCACCGTTCTCGCTCAAAAGCAACTACGTATCTTGCCAACCGGTTCCCAACAGCGTGATCTCTTGGCAATGTATGGGAAGAGCCGTTGAACCTACTCAACACACACACACACACACACACACACACACACACACACACACACACACACAGGAGGGGGAAAGATAATATATATGAATCTAACACTCTTCATTGCCACTTGAGAGAGAGAGAGAGAGAGAGAGAGAGAGAGAGAGAGAGAGAGAGAGAGAGAGAGAGAGGTGATTCCCTGACAACAATCGAGCTAAACTATGAGGATATAATGAGGAGGACATCTGGCGGGAGTGGTGATACCGAAGTGTCTTGAATTGTCCCCCCAGAACTCTCTCTCTCTCTCTCTCTCTCTCTCTCTCTCTCTCTCTCGGAACTCAAGAAGAAGGAGAGGAGGAGCGAAGAGGGATAAGGCATTGGAGGAGCCGCGTGAAGGATATATTAACTCTTGTACGGGGTTGTTGAAGAGAATGAAAGAGTCCTGAAGCGCGTAACCAAGTATGACGAGGACGGTGAAGGGGGACGCTCCTGAGTTTCTCTATATTTTATTTATCTTTTCTATTTACGACATACGAAGGAAAAGGAATATGCGATGCTTGACCTTTGATTTGTTTCTCTCTTTTAACCACATCACACGGCACGCACGCCCATACACACACACACACACACACACACACACACACACACACACACACACACACACACACACACACACACAGATAGATAGATTTATTTATTGACCACAACCAAATATTACAGTTACAGGATGACTTGGAAGGCATGGTTCATCAAAATGTTTTCTATAAAAGCTTGTAAATGGCTTAAAACAATGAAACTTGACACACACACACACACACACACACACACACACACACACACACACACACACACACACACACACACACACACCGATATGGCACAAGGCACGTAATAGTGGTGCAGAGTTATCCACGTAGAGTTAAGTCAGTCAGTCAGTCAATCAATCAGTCAATCAGTCAGCCAGTCGTCGCGCTGCACTGGTATCAACAATTCACATAAGTCGTCTGTCTTTGGCTCAGAGAGAGAGAGAGAGAGAGAGAGAGAGAGAGAGAGAGAGAGAGAGAGAGAGAGACCTATAATCTACCTACCCACCTATCTACCGTTCCTCTCATCGCCAGTGACAGTCCCCCTTCACCTCGCCGCTGCGTAACCCACGATGGTAATCTCTCCACACTAATACCACAACAACCCTGGATGATCATGGCCATTTCAATTTCGCCGCCTCCTCGCCCCACTCCCTCCCCTTCCACCTTCCCCAATAGCGTGCTCGCCTAATATTCCTCAATCCTGCTCGTCCTCAATATGATCCTCATCCTCCCGACCACTATTCTGCTCACCTCTCGTCGCCCCCTTGAATTTGCACCTTTCAAGAGGACTGGCTCTCCCCTACGATTATTCTGGACTTGCGTAAGGTGGGACTGATTGACTCACTAGGGGTGTTTATGTTCTGTGGTGTGACTCGCTTCGTTTTTTTGTAAGGTGTTACTCGTGAAGGTTTAATTTTGCAGTTTCGTGACTCACTGAGGCTTCTCGCTGCCTTCCATTCAAGTTACTCAACGACTCGCCAGTAACAATCAGGTTATTGAGTCGCTAAAGATTGTGATCTGTGACTCATTCGGGATTGAAGTTGTTAAGACGTTGTAGGATACGTCTCGCTTTAAGGTAACTGTTGTAACGTGAAGTTCCTGCAAGTTAAAGACAGTAAGTTATGACCCGCGTGTGATAAGACTTATAAAATGTGGCTTGACTTAGGTGAAGATTAAGATCACATTGTAAATTGTTTTTATTAGGATAATTTTAAATAACTGTAGGCGTACAGATACAAACATCCCCAAAGCTCTGCATATAAAGAACATCTGAAAGGAGTTTATGTACAGGTGTGTTTACCTTTGAAACTAATTATGGTGAGGGAGATCTACCTGAGCTCGAATCCGTACAGGTGTAGTGACCACGACATGCAAAGCTACATATGTTTGTTCATCGGGTGCAGTCTTCATAATATACATGGCATGCTGGAAGGACATACAGAGAGATGGGTATTATCCCCATCATTAAAAGAGCGTAGTGTCATCCTTAGCATCACCACTAACATTACATCACTTATTATCATCAAGTATAGATCGTGTTCCTCAGACCAGCTCACCTTGTCTGCTGCACATTTTAAATACTGAGGCCGCGAACACCCATGGCCGAGGGGAAGGACTGCGGAGGGAGCGAGAGGAACAGAAAGGACAGGACGTTGAAAATTACCAACGGAGGGGAGAAGAGGAAGGAAGGAAGCAACGAGTGGTAGAGGCGTCAGGGAAGAGGAGGACGAGGAGGAGGAATTGAGGAAGGAAGATGGGGGGAGAGAATGCGCCTGGCTGTGAATGGTTGAGAAGTAACACACACACACACACACACACACACACACACACACACACACACACACACACACACACACACACAAACACACACACACACAACAAATATAGGTATCGTCTTTCTCTTTAGAACAAAAAATAAATTAAAGATATTTTAACCCATTTCTTATATACATACAATATGGAATTTCACATGTACGTACAAGGGGAGAACAGAACAAATTGAAACGCCTGGCTGTGTTGGGGTGCAGCAGTGGGCACAGGAAGACCTGCTAATGACTGCCACTGATCTGTAAACCTCATCACACACACCACTAAATCTATACGGAAGTTACAAATAACATCTCGCGGATTCGAACACCTCTCATTTTAAACGTCATGGCGGAATCAGGTTGAGCTCGGCAAACAGAAGCTTTTCCACTGTTACTTCACATTTGGTATTGGCACGATGAGGTGTGGTGGAGTGGTAACGTGCCCTTGGCGAGACATGACGTATGAAGACTACGGGGCGAGGATGCCGTGTTTCATTTCCTTGCTGCTTAAAGTCACTATACGAAGAGTGGTGTGTGTGTGTGTGTGTGTGTGTGTGTGTGAGAGAGAGAGAGAGAGAGAGAGAGAGAGAGAGAGAGAGAGAGAGAGAGAGAGAGAGAGAGAGAGAGAGAGACTACAAACTTGAGTATATATAATAACAATTGAATGCAGAGATAACTCGTGTGAAAGAAAGGATATGACAGTGTGTGTGTGTGTGTGTGTGTGTGTGTGTGTGTGTGTGTGTGTGTGTGTGTGTGTGTGTGTGTGTGTGTGTATATACTTTTCTCACCACTCCTTGCATACGATCAGATTAAGATCGTTCAAAAAAAAAAAAAAAAAACACACACACCGCAACTCTTAACCATCAAACCTACCCCCATAGAACCATCCACATATACTAGACACACCACTCAGGAGATGACGAGTAGCGGTGAAAGTCGAGAAAAATGGTTCAAGTACACTACCGGTAACAGATCCCAACTCCTTCCTTCAGCTTATATCTTCTGGTGCGTTGTCGCGAAAGAAGCAGTCAAACTTAATGGGACGAGGAAGACACAGTAGCTGCAGCTTTCGTTACGGTTCGTCGCCTAGGCAGCAGCCGAACGCCGTATACTCCCCTCAAACAATGGTTACCGAGGAAACAGCTGCTTATGGTCAGGTTCAGTCGATTCTGCTGTAAAATTAGGCCTCAATCTGTCAACCTAACTTGTTCTTCTTTCTCTTCGTTCCTCTTCTTGTTGTCATTGTTGTCCTCCTCGTCCTCGTCCTGTTGCTCACTTCATTGTTGTATATGTACTGGTAACTTCTGCATCTTTTTTTCTTTCTTCTTTTCTTCTACGTCTCCTTTCCTCTTCGTATCACTCATCTTGTCTGATATTACTGCTCTCTCTCTCTCTCTCTCTCTCTCTCTCTCTCTCGTCTCGCGCCGCACCACCGACTAATCACTTCACTGCCGCTCATCGTCACCATGTCATTCGTTCGCTCAAACTCCCATCAATTTTTGGAAGAGGCTGATGTCTTGCTTATCACTGCTCTCTTTCTGCTTTTCTTCTTCTCATTTAAATAACTTTCCCTAGTCTTGGTACTTTACTCCCTCTTTTCACCTCTCCCTCCCGTCATTCTTTCCTTTTCATTCCGTCTTTTCATTTTCTCACATCATTCTTCATTGCAAATAAGAACTTCAGGGCCTGGCTGGCTGACGATCTGGTGTGTGGAAACGAGGGAATGGAGTGACGGCCTTCAAGATCTGCACGCCGCTAGACAGGCGATGCTTAAACAGTTATGCCTCCTCCTGAACCTCCTCCTTCTCCTCTTTCTCTTTTTCCTCGTCCTTGCCATGGGAACTCGTCCGTGAAGGAATAAGAAACACACACACACACACACACACACACACACACACACACACACACACACACACACACACATCAAACTAAACCAGCACGTGGAAGAAAGAAAACAGGAAAATACGAACTGAGATTCCAGCGTAAGAAGACCAAAATAGCTTAGACACATGTAAAAAACCGGAGAGAAACCTACTCTAATGCAAAAAGTCGAAGCTAATTAGTAGCAGCCGCTGAGGCAGGTGGATGCCGACACCTGGGAAGATTCGCTCAACCGTGTGCAGGTAAGCTGGCGCCGAGACGGGAGGCAGAGGAGGATGGTGAAGGACGGAGGAAGGAGGGGAGAGAGAGAGAGAGAGAGAGAGAGAGAGAGAGAGAGAGAGAGAGAGAGAGAGAGAGAGAGAGAGAGAGAGAGAGAGAGAGAGAGAGAGAGAGCAATATTAAAGTGCCAGAGGATCACACACACACACACACACACACACACACACACACACACACGGAAAATTCGGAAGAAAGCAAGTCTGTATAATATCGAAGACACTTGCTACACCTTTTTTTCAACTAATATACAGAAGAAAGAACTTTATTTCTTTATTAATAAATTTTTATAAGGAAGGATGCAAGGTAATGAAGTGAGTATATTAATTTAGCAGTCCAGGTAACTCAAGTGTTCCATAATACAAGAAAAAAAAAAACACTTGCTTTTATTACTTAGAAAATTTTACCTGCGTTTTAAAATTTACCTGAGAAGCGACAAGGTGCTTACGTCATGACTACAGGTAAAGGCATCACAGGTGGCTACAGGTAACATCATGATAACTGAAGGGAATACCCACGTGTTCTCTATAATGGCCATTTTTTCACCTAACATTCTCCCTTACTCAGGCTCATTACACCACCACCACCACCACCACCACCAGCCTCTCCTCTCCAATCCTCGCCTCTCGTCTCGTCGTTCAGGTTGTAACTTATCTCCTCGAAATGTGACACGTTTTCATTCTCTTTTTTTTCTACGCTCCCTCGCAGGCCGGAGTGGAGGAATGCAGGTAATGGCAGGTATTGTCACATTCCAGCACGCCTCCACCACATGGATCCACCCACCGCCGCGCCACCACCCGCCTCCCACCACCGCCTCGTATTGATCGCCACCAACGTTTCCTTTATGGCGCTTCCTTTCTCTCTCCTCTCTCCTTTTTGCTATTTTTTTTAGCGCAAGCCAAGATATTCGATGGTAATTAATATAAGATTCTTCAAAAGATTCCACGCATCCATTATTCCTTGGGTGGCAACATTAAAAAGGGAAAGTTCATCTCTTTCCACCTGAGGACGCCAGCCGCGCGGTGATTGGTCGGCCTCGTGCCTTGCCGCCCCCTCATTGGCTGAGAACCGGCGCAAGTATTTCTGCACATGCACACTGGATCACGCTAGTATTCAAGACGGCGCTCGGCTACGTATTTTGCCCTCATTGTTCTTCATATTGCAGACAGCTTCTCCTCTCACTACCTCGCCTCTTCGCTTCCAAAAGACGCCCTCGCCGCTCCCTACACCTCCCGTGACCGCACCTGACCTAAGCACCTCACCTGGCTCACGCAGATTATGAAATGATTATCATACGGTCCTGCGCTGCCATTTCCTGCTTCCGAAGGCATTATTTTCAAGCAGAGTAAAGCCCATAATGGCACGATGTTTCGGGCGTGGGGCTAACGTCGGGTTTGGAGTGGTGGGTCTACCAGGGGCGTGGGGCTTCCTAGGGCGTGTGATAATTTAACCTTTACCAGGGCATCGTGAAGTCTCTAACACCATCCACCTCCACCTTTACCACCGTCACCATCTCGGCACGATCCAGCTGGGTGGTGGTGGTGGTGGTGGTGGTGGTGGTAAGAATGATACCGGTGATGTTTGGGGGTGGGTGGTGGTGGTGCTGGTATTAATGGTTGATAATATTGGTAGAAGGGAAGGAGTTGTTTGAAGGAGTGATGAACGAGTGGTGGTGATGATGTTGGTGAGAGAATTTGTTGTGGTATTGGTGGTGGTGGTTGTGGTGGTGGTAGAGGAGGTCATGTTGACTAAATGATTGCCTGCGTGGTGAGGAGTGGACGTCATTACAGTCAGATTAGGACAGGCGTCAGTGGTTGGAAGGACGATGCCACACACTTACCACCTGACACATTGATCCATTACTGACACAGACTTTTCGCTAAGTGTCTGGCAAAAAGGTACACAGGGGAAGAGAAATGACCACCCTGAAGGATCACACACACACACACACACACACACACACACACACACACACACACACACACACACACACACACACACACACACACACAAGGGAAGAGAAAATACATATGTGGGAAAACACTCTTGAACTACATCTCGAATAATCCATGAACTTTAGAGCTGTGTGGTTTTTATACAGCTACTACAACTACTATTGCTGGGGGTGGTGTCATAAAATTTACTACTTATAACCTGAAGGGAAAAATATGCACGTGGCTGCAACAAAAAGTCACATTATAACGCCAATGATGAAAAGCGCAAAACGGAAGCTACACATAGGCATTTTTCATCGTTAAGAGCTATCACTGTCAAAGAGAAGAGGTTAAAAGTGAGCTGAAGAAATATAAGTCAATGAGACTCAGGAAAGAAAAGTTTACAAACAAAACACTCATGTGAAAAAGAAGTATAAAATATGTGGTTATAATTAGTAGACGCCAAAAGTACACACGAGGGCACACAGAAGTATTTAAATTAGTTTATATTCCCTAAACGCTCCCAGATTGTTAGTAAATGAATTAATAAAAAAATAAATAAATACATGAAACAGAAATATCACAATTTTAATGAACAAAAGAAAAATAATGTATATTACTAAAAAAAAAAAAAACATCCAAAGATCTATTTTGCAGAAAGTTTACAATACAAAATGAATACTACTACTACTACTACTACTACTACTACTACTACTACTACTACTACTACTACTACTGTGTTGCTACTACTACTACTACTACTACTACTACTACTACTACTACTACTACTACTGCTACTACTACTACTGCTGCTGCTGCTACTGCTGCTGCTGCTGCTGCTGCTGCTACTGCTGCTGCTGCTGCTGCTGCTGCTGCTGCTGCTGCTGCTGCTGCTGCTGCTGCTGCTGCTGCTGCTGCTGCTGCTGCTGCTGCTGCTGCTGCTGCTGCTGCTGCTGCTGCTGCTGCTGCTGCTGCTGCTGCTACTGCTGCTACTACTACTACTACTCTACTACTAATCACATCAACGATAATAATAATAATAATAATAATAATAATAATAATAATAATAATAATAATAATAATAATAATAACAGTGATAATAATAATGATAACACGTGACAGTTCTACAAGGCACAAAACAAACTTAGCACAATACTGAAAGAAAAAAAAAGGAGGCGTTACAAGAATTTTCTCTCGACATAATACACACACACACACACACACACACACACACACACACACACATACATCTCTCTCTCTCTCTCTCTCTCTCTCTCTCTCTCTCTCGTCATACCCAAATCCTGAACGTTACGAAACACCTACAGTTTTATTCATTATTCTATTACGGCAAAGAAAAATACTTTATACCTACTAGTTTCCTTCCTCCAGCCTCATAAATAGTGCCCAGCTTGTCAATTTAGAGCGAAGTGAAATGAGAAAAACACTCAGACATCAGTGGCAGGCTGGAGAAAAAGTGCAATTACGAACAGAGAGAGAGAGAGAGAGAGAGAGAGAGAGAGAGAGAGAGAGAGAGAGAGAGAGAGAGAGAGAGAGAGAGAGAGAGAGAGAGAGAATGTTCAAGTCTGTATACATAACTCTCTCTCTCTCTCTCTCTCTCTCTCTCTCTCTCTCTCTCTCTCTCTCTCTCTCGCTCTCGTGCAGCCCCCCGAGAGTGACATGAGCAGAGAGGCAGTACCCGTCGTCACCTGAGGCTGGCGGTGGAACACAGACGGCGCGGCGGTGTCACGGTGGAAGGCTCACGCAGGGGCAGGACGGCAGGAGGGCAGGAAAGAGGAAGAGGAAAAGAGGAAAGGAAGGACAAGAAGGGAGGTAAGGAATGAAAGAATAAGAAAGGAAGGGGCAGATTTCCACCGATGAGGGAGTCGGATCTTTAATTAGAACCTGATCTGAGCCCTGGGCGTAGCCGCTGTAATTACGGTGAGATGAAATGCTCTTAAGAAAGTCAGTAGATATTCCAAATTTTATTAATGATATGAAGCATTACTCCTGGGGCGACGCGGCCGGGAGGTGGGGAGGAAGGAGCAGGAGGAAAGGGGAGGGAGGCAAGAAAAGAAGGAAAATTAATCATTAGTAACAAAAAACTTAATAGCATTTGTATGCCATAAAACCAGCATATATATATATATATATATATATATATATATATATATATATATATATATATATATATATATATATATATATATATATATATATATATATATATATATATATATATATATATATATATATATATATATATATATATATATATATATATATATATATATATATATATATATATATATATATAGAGAGAGAGAGAGAGAGAGAGAGAGAGAGAGAGAGAGAGAGAGAGAGAGAGAGAGAGAGAGAGAGATTGTGTACTCTAATTATAACTGTCGATCAGCAGAGCCCTCCATCTCATGTCAATACTCATTTACAACTGCCCCAGCGTGGCTTCCTCAAGGCGCGTGTCTCATCTCTGCACTGCACACCATGCTTCCTCACTGCAGGAGTTTGGTGTCGCACAGGGCAATCCACGTTGGCATGATTTCAAACTCTGTACTTTACCGGAACACAGTGTTCAGCTTAATTAACCTGTGTGTACCTCCTGAGCGAGGAGAACAACAGCACAGTGACGGGCTTCAATTTCCTATGGTTTCTTATATTCTGAGGTGACGGTGACATCCTGGGGCACAGACACTGTCACACGGCGCTGTGGATGCCGCCGCCAGCAATGTAAGGATTGAGGAGTGTTGCAAGTCTAGCTCAGTAATACAAGAGTAATCCAGTATCTACACTCTTTCTTCACATTAATGGTAAACTTTAGACATCCTTACCTGCTCTTGTTCTTTCTCTTTTTACGACTTGAAATGTTGCAAAGACGAGAATAAAGACATCTACAAAAGTTTACTAGATAATTTTCTCTACTATTTGGTAATTGTGTTTGAAGCAAGAACGTGAGTGGATTTCTCATGTCGATTTTGGTGTTCATGGGCAGATTTATAACCTAGCCTAACCTAACCTATCCTCATCTAACTTTATCTAACATAACTTCAACATGCAAAAACACACATATGAAAAATGAACGTTGTCTCTATTTACCCCTTACCCCGCTGTCACCCTCCACACACCCACCCACCCACACACACACACACACACACACGCACTCTCTCTCTCTCTCTCTCTCTCTCTCTCTCCCTCTAAGCAGCAGGTTCTTCATTCACATGTTCTTTCGGAGCAGCTCGATTTTTCTTCCAGATAATTAATCGCGCTAGAAGGAAGAAGCGACTCCTATTGTTTCAAAGGCGACCGTCTCGTTTGTCGCCTCACTCACGGCGTCTGCCAACCTGATCACCTCTCACACACGGGGAGGGACGGGCGGGGGACGAGGGAAGAGAGAGAAGGTAGGAAGGAAAAGGGGAAGGAAGGGATGGCTTGGAGGAGGCAGGAGAGGAGGAAAAAGAGGGAAGCAAGGGAGGAAGGACAGGTACAAGAGGGCAAATAAGAGGAAAAGGAGACAGACAGACATGGATACGAAAAAAAGAGGAAGAGGACAAGGAAGAGGAAAGAAAGGATGGATGAGGATAAACGTGAAAAAGAGAAAGATGAAAAGGGAAGGAAATACTGGGGAAAGAGATGCAAAAGGAAAGATGAGATAAACGTGAGAAAGGAAAGAGGAAGGAAAGAGGATAAACGTGAAAAGGAAGAATAGAGAAGGAGGGGATGAGAAAGATGAAAAGAGAAGGAGATACTGGATAAAGAGATGTATAAGGAAAGAGGAGAAACATAATAATGGTAACCTTGGTGATAGTGGTAAAAAAAAGGAAACAAGATGATAATGGGAAGGAATGAGAAGTGAAAAGATGAGGATGAAAAGAAGGATGAAAAACAAAGAAAGAGAGAAAAAAATAGAGATAAGAAGCGAGGAAAGGAGATAAAAAAAAAATGAGGCGAGAGGGAAAAGGATGAAAAAAATGACAAAAAGAAGGCAAAAGAAGAAATGAATAAGGAAATACGTACGATAAGGAAGAAAAAAGTCGCTATGAGAGAGGAAAGAGAGAATATTAAAAGTAAGAGTGATGGAAAAATGTAGAAATAAAGGGAAACAAGAAAACCATGGCAGGAGAAGAAAATGATAAAAGAAAAGAAAAGAAGGAGATGATGGGAAAAAATAAAGATTACTGAGAGAAAGAACGTAAGGACTGAGAATGGAAAAAAAGATAATAAGGAAGAAAAGAAGGTAAGAGGAAAAGAAGAGAGAGAGAGAGAGAGAGAGAGAGAGAGAGAGAGAGAGAGAGAGAGAGAGAGAGAGAGAGAGAGAGAGAGAGAGAGAGAGAGAGATAATAAGAGCGTGGCAGGAAGGAAAGAAATGTGTGAGCAAATGAGTGAGTGAGCTAAAACGAGAAAGAGTAAAAAAAATAAGAAAAAATAAATAGATAACATTAAGATTAAGATAAAAGCTCTCTCTCTCTCTCTCTCTCTCTGAACTTATTATTTTATTTATCTAATCAATTATCATCTTTCAAAATTTTTCTTCATAATTTTCCTTTCCTACTTTCCTTTTCGTTTTATTCATGTTTTCGCCCCTCTCCTCCTCTCCGTCTCTCCTCCTCCGTGGCCTCTCTCACTCCCTCAATGTCCTCAATAGAAAAGTGGGCTGGTGTGGGCGTAGTAGGTTACCAGTGTGTCAATGGCAATGTCCACTGCCATTTTTCTTGTCTCCCTCCATCCTTCCCTTCCTCCACTCACCTGCCAATTCACTTTACTTCTCCTTCCTTCCTTCCTCCCTCTTCCTCCACCTCACTATCTCCGCGTTCGCACTTTCCCCTCGGAGCTCCAGTCTTTCCCACTCAGCCACGCTTTTCTTCTCCTCCCTCCTCTCTCTCTCTCTCTCTCTCTCTCTCTCTCTCTCTCTCTCTCTCTCTCTCTCTCTCTCTCTCTCTCTCTCTCTCTGTCGCAGGTCTCGCGCTCTGTACTCGGGTCACATTCTCAGGGTCCCTCCATTAGCAGGCAATGAATGGTCAGGGTTGGTGCGGATGGTGCGTTCCCACGGCCCGCGCACCGTCTCACCGTCACCGTCTGGGAACACCCCTCGTTGGATGCCACTAGACAAAGTTCTTTCTCTTGCGGTGAGGCTCCATAGCGCTCTATACGTCTACTGCTGAGAGAGGCATGGCAGTGAATGTTGCAGTCGTGATGTGTATAAAGTTGTACCATGAGATGCGTTAGGTACTGCAGTAATGGCCAAGAGTTCAGTATACTACTTGCTTCTAATATTTTCTTGTCCTATATCAATCTTATCTCCCTTAGTCTTTTCTGCGCAAAACATGGCAACTGACTGATTCTTGACAGCACTAACTACACACCTACGCACAGGACTGACTATCTCATTATGTTTGTATTTCCCTCTATGCTGAGTCCTCTGGTCTGCTGGCCATCTAGTAACGAATCTAAACGCTGTTTGACCCTCGTCGGAAGCAGTGAAGTACGTTTCCACTCACTTCCAACCTTTTGTGCTGTCCCTTAGTCTCAAGTCCTCTGATTTCCTAGATATTGCATTATAAAATCCGTCAGGTGATTCTCGCAACTCAGAAGCCTCAACAGGAAAGGGAGTCGTTACACAGCGGAGGTCAATGTGATACTGTACGTTACTCAGATATTGACTATGACTAATATTAAACCCACATTTGTGTACGTTACAGGCGTATGGAGATGCTGCTATGCGATATGTACCTGTATATACTCACCGTGCCTGCATAAACACACGAAGTACACACCTGTCCTGCAGCGCCCGTCACTACACACAGCCAGCAAACATACCTGTGGAAAGGAGATACAGATCTTTAGCACACATGTGAAAGAACGGAACAGATGTGTGTGTGTGTGTGTGTGTGTGTGTGTGTGTGTGTGTGTGTGTGTGTGTGTGAAACCATTTTTATTCTTTATTTCCATTTTCCCTTCCATTTCCCTTAATTACGTTTTACCCCATTACCGTCATAGGAAAATGCAGGCAGGTTATTGGTGGATTTTAGGTGGAAGAGGGCAGAGTTTATAGATTGAAGTAAAATAGTAGTAGTAGTAGTAGTAGTAGTAGTAGTAGTAGTAGTAGAGAGAGAGAGAGAGAGAGAGAGAGAGAGAGAGAGAGAGAGAGAGAGAGAGAGAGAGAGAGAGAGAGAGAGAGAGAGAGAGAGAGAGAGAGAGAGTCAGTCATATTTTCTACTACGCCGTTTCTATTTAGCTTCACTGTTCTCATCTTTTTAATCAGATAATGGTTAGGTAACACTTTTTCTCACCACCACCACCACCACCACCACCACCATCACTTCAGCTCCCGTCCTCCTCGCCCTTTTCACCAGTACGTATCACAGTCCACCACATACAGCCATCATCCACGACGCACATACGAGGAGTTTGTTCTCATCTTTATGCAGTTCAAGAAAAAGAGAAAAAAACAAGAGGAGAGAAAGAAGGAAGACGTCATTCAGTAATTATTTCTCTCTTGTTTTTGTTTTTTTTATTGCTGATCTTTCGAAAATCAATACAAGTTTAGTCTTTTCCAATTCTGCAAAATTATGGATTCAGTAATGATGGTACGATTTTCTGGAACATGGCCGTCCGTCACTGATTTTCCCTATATTCATTTCCTATTTTACATGTTTTTAGGTTAGTTCAAGTTAGGTTATGGAAAAAAGGTGGTTATATATTCAGTAATGTTGGTATGACTAAGTAACATCAGTACCACGTATCTGTTGTGCATTGTTTCTGAAGCTAGGTCAAGTTAGGATAAGGAAAAAAGAAAGAAAATTGGTGTTTGTTATGAGATTGTTTCAGAAAAGCAAGTAAAGCAAGGAAAAGAATATGAAATAGTAAGTAATAATTTAGAAATGACTGAAAACACTGAAATAAAGAAAGATGTGTGTGTGTGTGTGTGTGTGTGTGTGTGTGTGTGTGTGTGTGTGTGTGTGTGTGTGAAAATATAAGCACATAAAAAGCACAGATATGGAAATGAACCTGTATAGGGGAAGGCAAGTTAATGAAAAAAAAGAGCGTTTAAAACTTTATGTATATATAATGAATGAATATAAGAGAGAGAAGGGAGTAAGAGAGAGAGAGAGAGAGAGAGAGAGAGAGAGAGAGAGAGAGAGAGAGAGAGAGAGAGAGAGAGAGAGAGAGAGAACTTGTACTACGTAACTAACACTACTACGTAAAAGATACAGAATAGAACACAATGACACTTTTTTCATCATCATCATCATCATCATCATCATCATCATCACCATCATCATCATCATCACTTCCCTGACATCACTAGCCAAATTTTTCTTTCTCTTAACACTTCTATACCACCACAACCTCTCTCTCTCTCTCTCTCTCTCTCTCTCTCTCTCTCTCTCAGGCTGACGCTAGGGCGCAAATGGCAAATATGTGTCTCTAATTGCCTCTAATTGCGTGCCTCTAATTCTAAACAGTGGCTCTAAATCGTTAATGTGTGTTGGTCAGGCAGCCTCCAGTGGGCAAACTCCCCTGGTGACGAGCAAGAGGAGGCGTGAACTCAGTGACCACGACCCGCTGTTCCTGGTGCTCCTGGTGGAGGTATGAATAAAAAAATGCTCAAAAAGTGAAGAGCTGACTTATATTTTGTGTCTGGAGTCAAGATAATTAAGGAATAAGTGAAATAAAGTCAGGAAATTATCTCCATGCGAGTCATATTACCAAATTACGGCCGCCGTGGTACAGTGGAACCATGCGTGCTTTGAGGTCCGAGGGGTCTCCAAGCGCACGGGTTCGAATCCTGTCCACGATCTGAATGTAGGTTGGGCTTCCTCACTAGAGACAACGGTTTCCTAGCGGGTGGGCTTTGAGATGGGAGGTACCCCAAAAAGTATCCCCTTTAGCCCATAAATTCCCGTGAAAAAGCCCACATGGTATAAACAAAAAGAGTGAAGAAATGAGTGGGACGACAATAAGCATAAGGTGGACACACTGCCTTCCTGTGTAGCCGTGGAGTCAGCAAGGTAAGGAATGAAATCAAACCAAAACACACAAAGATAAGCTGCCCTCTTATCTCCAGGTGGTGCACGGCATGTGACCTGTGCTGCGTTGCGTCACACCTCCCATTGCCTCCTTACATTCCCATACCTACTTACTTAACTGCAAAAAAACTCTTTATCTCACTAGAACACTTACACAAACCTCTCGGTATCTTTTTGCTATGTCCTGTACTGTATTTTTTGTGTCTATTTTTTATACATATCAATCTTAAGTCTATCATTATTGCTCCTCCCATCCTCCTTAATCTCCCTCTCTTCTTCCCCCATAACAGATCTGCTATCGTGTTCCTCCTTCACGTCTCTCCTTTACCAGTTCATCTTTCCTCATCACCTCATCGTCCGCTGTTTCAGTACTTATCCTGCCTTCCGTTCAGCTATACCCTCGCTTTTCTCAGTAGCTGGTTAGTAGTAGTCCCAAACACCCATGCAAGGACTTAAAGCTCTGTTGCTGTTTGCTGTCCTTGTAGTGCTCCTCCTTCTCCTCCTCTTACTTATGACGCACCATCTAGAATTGTAGATCAACTTTCTCAAGAGCTTCACGGATCTTTACTTCAACCTTCCCTCTCTCCCTTCCTTCTGAGGACTACGAAGGAGTGCTACCCTTCACTCCATCCTCTCAATACATCTGTCTTCAAGGGGAAAGGAGTAAGAGTAATAAAAACACAACCATCTACGTATTTCTTCACCATGACAAACACACACAAACGGAACACATACAACATACAATATACAAAAATATACAGAGATAGAAAAAAATAAATGGGCGATGAGAAGCATACATACACATTTATATATATATATATATGTGTGTGTGTGTGTGTGTGTGTGTGTGTGTGTGTGTGTGTGTGCAGAAGAAGGATAAAAAAGGAAGAGAGAGAGAGAGAGAGAGAGAGAGAGAGAGAGAGAGAGAGAGAGAGAGAGAGAGAGAGAGAGAGAGAGAGAGAGATGTACGGCGTGGTCTGGCGGGGGGAGGGGGGAAGGTGGTGTAACGTAGGTAATATGAGAGAGGTGAGAGCCGTAGCCCACAGATCGACATTTCTATTCATGGAAGGGGAAACTTCAGCACTGACAGGAAAAGAGTAGGAGAAAATTCACAAACTTTTCCATGGAGAGGCGGATGGGGCGGCTGCTTAGTAGGGGAGAGGAAGAGGGGAAAGAGAAGAGTAAGAGAGACGTGGAGAAGAGAGACTAAAAAGGGAGGAGACGCATTGAGGGAGAAAGGAGGCAATGAAGAAGATGATTGGGGGTCTGAGAAGGAGAATGGAGGAGCTGGAGGAGGTGGTGATGAAGATGCAAAGGATGAGAGGTGTGGAGAATACAGAGAAGAGAAAAAAGAAACTTAAGGGAAAAAAGAAGAGAGAGAGAGAAAAAAAAGGATTGTGGTATTATAAGTACTGAGGAAGATGAAAAAGAGAGAAACAATAAAAAAAGAACAGAAGGAAGAATAGAAAACGAAGAAGAAGGAGGAGGAGAGGAGGAGTAAGAGGAGGAGGAGGAGGAGGAGGAGGAGGAGGAGAAGTATGAGGAGGAGGAGGAGGAGGAGGAGGTAGAAGTAATGAATATAGTAATAACGTTCTGCTATGAGGAAAAAAAGACACTAAACTGAAAAAAAAATAGAATGCAAGGAACAAACAAACAAAAAAAAAAAAAAGGAAATCATGATAAAAGAAAGAAAAAGAGGAGGAGGAGGAGGAGGAGGAGGAGGAGGAGGAGGAGGAAGAGAAGCAAGCGCAGGGACACCATATGGATGACGACCAGCAGACTAGGTGGAAGTCCAGAGCGAAAACTGAGATATGGTCCAAGTTTTGCTGAGTGGTGGTGGTGGTGGTGGTGGTGGTGGCACTGCCTCTGTGATCTGAACACACACACACACACACACACACACACACACACACACACACACACACACACACACACACACACAGAGAGAGAGAGAGAGAGAGAGAGAGAGAGAGAGAGAGAGAGAGAGAGAGAGAGAGAGAGAGAGAGAGAGAGAGAGAGAGAGAGAGAGAGAGAGAGAGAAGCACGTAACGAAATCTTTGTTGCTTCTTTTTACTTTCCCAACTTCATTATCATTATTTTTATTATTATCATAATTATCATTATCATTATTATTATTATTATTATTATTATTTTTATTATTACTATTACTCTTATTATTCTTATTGTAACCGTTATTATTATCATCATTATCATTAGCGCTGTCCAACATTCACACGACAAAACCTACATGCATCTCAACAAAATATCGTTCCATGCTCTGAAAATAAACAAAAAATGAGAAAGAACAAGAAGAAACGAAGAACAAGAACAACAACAACAACAATAACAAGAACAATGAGGAAAAAAAATAAGAACAAAAAGAACACTATTTATCGAAAAAAAGTTTATAAAAGACATCTAACACACACACACACACACACACACACACACACAGAATGCAGTACCCACTCTACCCAGATCCCGACACGAACACGCACGTAGTTATTAATCAAGCAGAAGAAACCATTCACACCCATTATATCAACCACAGGTAATCCCGCACACCATTTGCCCGTCGCGCTGGTAATGGCCCTGCGCAAATGATCCAACACAAGAGCACTTCCTCCACCACCACCACCACCACCAGGCGAGCAGGCGGCGGAGTGAGTGACGAGCAAGTGAGTCGATTACCGAAGCACATCTGAGAGCCGCTTCCTGGAGTCCAAGTGGCGAAATTAATGAGGCGGTTTTAAGCGGAGAGCCTGCGGGCGAGGGGCGGGAGGGAGAAGGCAAGGCGGGGAAGCGGAGAGGGTGTGGGGACGCGAAGAACGGCAGGTAATGAGACGTAATTGTGATTCACCAGGACGGGAACATGACGAAGACGAGTGGAGAGATGGAAGAGGAAGGGAGGGAGGGAAGGAGGGAGTACTCATAGAAGGAAAGGTTGTGTGAGGAACGTGGAGCAGTAGCAGCAGCAGGAGCAGTAGCGAGAGGAGGAGGAGGAGGAGGAGGAGGAGGAGGAGGAGGAGGAGGAGGAGGAGGAGGAGGAGGAGGAGGAGGAGGAAGAAAGCAATAAAATGGAAAGAGGAAGCATAAGTTTAAGACGAGGAATAATAAAGATTTAGAAAGATACACAGTGAGGAAATACCTTACTTCCTTTTCTGCTAAGAGAGAGAGAGAGAGAGAGAGAGAGAGAGAGAGAGAGAGAGAGAGAGAGAGAGAGAGAGCTCAGGAGTGTGTAAATTACCCTTGGAAGAGTAATGTTGCGCCACGTAGGTATGGGATTAGCAGTGCTACGTGGCCACAGGAACTATTACTCGAGGCAGGCACACGGAGAACGAGGAGGAGGAGGAGGAGAAGGAGAAGGAGGAGGAGGAGGAGGAGGAGGAGGAGGTGGCAGCAAAGATAAGTGAGAGCGAAACGAGGAAAAGCTAAAGATAGAGCGTGTGGCCGTGAGAAGGAAAGGGGAAATGTGAACTGAGGAAAGAAGGAATGAGAAAAAGAAGTAAATGAAGAGTTATACAGAAAGAAGCGCGGGAAGGAATCACTGAGGATGAGGGAAGGTGTACGGAGAAGACAGGGTGGAAAATAATGTTCTGGGAAGGTAAAAGTAAAAGACAAAAAAATAAATTGAAACAAAGTTGTAGGAAAACCAGGAAGAAGAAACTAATGAGGAAATCAAATCAGCAGAATAAGGAGCAGTATGAGCAATTGTGGTGATGATGGTAGTAGTAGTAGTAGTAGTAGTAGTAGTAGTAGTAGTAGTGAATGCAACTTTCTTAAAACAAATATACATACACACCTTCAAGACATAATATTAGATAATATTACATGAAAGAAAGAAAAAAAGAAAAGTATGAAAACAAAAAGAGAGAGAGAGAGAGAGAGAGAGAGAGAGAGAGAGAGAGAGAGAGAGAGAGAGAGAGAGAGAGAGAGAGAGAGAGAGAGAGAGAGAGAGAGAGAGAGAACAAGATAACGGAAAAATATAGAGGAGGAGTTTACGTAGTGAAGAATGCAAAGAAACACAAACGATGAGCAAACAGCAGCATTCTGGCATACAAGTCAAGATGCTGCACCAGACAGACAGACATGTATGTTATATAACTAGTGATGGTGGTGGTGGTGGTGGTGGTGGTGGTGGTACCAATGGGTGTGTACGTGAAAAATGGTGAAATACTGCCTTGTGGTTACTGGTGAGTGAGAAAAGTGACGAAAGAAGAGTAAAGAAATAAAGCTTCCATACAACTAACTCCACCAAAAAAAGAAAAAAAAAAGAAAAAAAACATTACATACAAGCAAGAAGATATATTCAACATGACTTAATGAGAAGAACATCCATATTGTTATCTTTTTAAAACAGAGAATCATGAAGGATAAAGAAAAGGCAAGAAAAAAGAAAGGATAAAAAGTTCCACAAAATTCCGGCACAGTGCTCCTCACTCGGCTGCGGGAGGAGGCGATGTAGCTGCTGGCGCTGCGTCTCCCGGAGGCGGCGGTTTGGCTGGAAAATAATTATTCGATCGTCTACGGTATATCGTCGTTACGTTGCCGAGATGTTCGGTGACGGAGACACACACACACACACACACACACACACACACACATATCTCCACACAGTTAGCATCACCACCACTTCACCATCAGCACTCTCATCAACCCACGTGACTTCACTGCAGGATAGAGGCCTCTTCCAATAAGCCAGGATGCGTTAGGTCTCTCTCTCTCTCTCTCTCTCTCTCTCTCTCTCTTAAAAAAAGGTGAGGGATCGGAAGTAAGCGGCGCGGTGAGGTATAGCAACATTCTCTCTCTCTCTCTCTCTCTCTCTCTCTCTCTCTCTCTAAGATGAACAAGTAGTTTTCATCATGTATCAAACAAAATACATCAACACATGTAACCACTCGTGAACACCCCCACACACAACACACACACACACACACACACACACACACACACACACACACACACACACACACACACACACACACACACACGGGAAAGTTCTACAGTCACTTTACGAGCACTTGGCTGTGAAATGTTTCCTTAGTCAAGCTTGAAGGGCGTGCAAAGTGGTGTGCTCACTGATGAATGTCTTCCACTCAATCCTCGCATTTGCTCCCTCTTGAGTTCTCATAATGACTGGACTCAGGCGCCTCACAATCACCTCAACGCAACGACGCTCTTCCTTGGCGGTGTGAGTCAGCGTGTCATTGCCTTCCCACATCACGCCAGTCGGACGAGGGAAGACACGGCTAATACTTTCAGGAGACACGTACTTTTCAATCTCTCCTTTCAAAGTATAACCAGCACTGCTCCCTATTAAGTCTAGCGTTTCCCTTCAGTCTCATGTGTTGTGCTCTGTGAATCTAATCAACTGTTAGATCTTGTGTGATGAATTTTTGGTGGGATTTCTCTAGGTAGTGTTTTCTCAATATGATTTTTTTTTTCATTTTCTAACTGGTAAGATTTGCTATACCGAAATGCATTGCTGGTTCAGGCACGAGAGACTGACTCATGCAGCTTGCCTTATTTCCTTACGTTCTTATGACTCAATTTCTTGTTGTGTTCCTCCATTTACTGCGACTTATGAATTACAAGACAATTATATCTACTAGTCAATGAAGTATTAGGTAGATTTAAAAGAATATGAGATAAATTTATGGATGAGGATGACAGGGGAAATTAGTTAAGATTGTTTTATATATTGCAGAACGCCCTCTTGAAGCTTCCCGTATGTTTTATCAGTCAATTTTCAACACAGCATTTCACATTTACTCTGCATTTATAAATACTGCAGAATTCATTGCCTTTTGACATTAATTACTGTATCATCATTTAAACTTACATTTGAGCGAAAAACCAAAGACAGGACGTGAGTGGAGATAATTGGCCTTTCCCACCACAACTGTACAATTAAGTGAATACATTTCCTCACACGCTATGCATTGCTCGTACGTGCGTGAATTTCAAGGCTCCACCTCATAATTTCTTAGTACCAAAGCCGACGTAACTCCTTCCCTTCACTTGGCTTTATTGGCGACTAATGCTTCTCTTCCATAGTTGCTACCTTGGTGTTGCTTCGTCAGGTTACAAATGGAGGTGAGACGCAGGTGGTGGTGAAGGGACAGATGGTGTGTTAAGTGTTAAACATTCTCTCTCTCTCTCTCTCTCTCTCTCTCTCTCTCTAAGGGTAAAGGAGGTCATGTCTCATTTTAGTTGATATAATGTGAGCTATGATAAATAGTTAACATGTCATTATTAAAATGTTCGTAATAATAATGGTCAGTTTTGTAATTTTCATTTTAATTATTGGTGTTTTTGTTCTGTTTATGATGGTTATTCTTCAGGTTGTTGTTGTTGTGTGGTGGTGGTGGTGGTGGTGGTAATGGTGATGGTAGTGGTCGTGTTGTTGTTGTTGGTGGTGGTGGTGGTGCTGGTAGTAGTGGTGGTGGTCGTGGTAGTGGTGGTGGTGGTGGTGGAAGTCTTTATTCTCCTCCGTTTAATCAAATACACTTAATTTTTTTTTTATAATACATACACTGGCAGTTAATATTTTACAGCATGTATATGTTAGAAAATCAATTACGCCCTTCACCTACACACACACCTACACACACACACACACACACACACACACACACACACACACACACACACACACACACACACAACGATCTCTCGGAAGGTAAGGTATGCTAAAGAACATGTGATAGTACAGAGATAAAGGTCATGTCAGTACCAGCAAGTGTTCTCATAAGGTAAAAAGTCACGCGCAGGTCATAGGCAGGTAGCTAGGGCGGGTCATAAGCAGTGAAGGTCAAAAGTATACACACACACACACACACACACACACACACACACACACACACACACACACACACACACACACACACACACACGGAGACTGGTGGCCTCTTTTCCAGGCTACATCCCTCCTTTGCTACTTTTCGCATATTCATTGCGTTTAATTACACCTCTTAGATGACTTTCTGGAACGTAATTTCTGCGGGCTGTCACGACCACCACGAGGAGGAGGAGGAGGAGGAGGAGGAGGAGGAGGAGGAGGAGCAGGAGGAAGAGAGAAAATATTAGATACCGGGGACAACTTAAGAAAAAAAATGTGGTGATCATGAGATAATATAATGAGAGGAAGGAAAAGAAGCAAGAGAGAGAGAGAGAGAGAGAGAGAGAGAGAGAGAGAGAGAGAGAGAGAGAGAGAGAGAGAGAGAGAGAGAGAGAGAGAGAAATAAGTTTCAGGGAAGAGAGATAACCATCATACGTATGCATGACGTGATTCAAGGTGTGTGTGTGTGTGTGTGTGTGTGTGTGTGTGTGTGTGTGTGTGTGTGTGCACTTGCCACTAGAAACAGCTGTTGCCTTGAATTCAGCTGTGACCATCTGTTCCAACTCTCTCTCTCTCTCTCTCTCTCTCTCTCTCTCTCTCTCTCTCTCTCTGTGTGTGTGTGTGTGTGTGTGTGTGTGTGTGTGTGTGTGTCTCTCTCTCTCTCTCTCCACCGGTATTGACTTTATTCTCACCACGTGATTCAAACTGTCAATATTTTCCTATTTTTTCACGTTTTCATCATAAAGCTTGCACGCACACACACACGCACATCACTCTCCTTCTTCTGCTCTTTCTTATGCAATGACGAGGAATATGAGAAGCAAATCTCTCTCTCTCTCTCTCTCTCTCTCTCTCTCTCTCTCTCTCTCTCTCTCTCTCTCTCTCTCTGTGATGTCCTTATGAATAGTATAAGCAGAAAACAAGGCAAGACAAAGGCTATTCCAATCACATAAGCACGTAGCTCATTAAAAAGCAAAAGAGAGAGAGAGAGAGAGAGAGAGAGAGAGAGAGAGAGAGAGAGAGAGAGAGAGAGAGAGAGAGAGAGTCAATAAGAGGTTTAAGGCAGTATTTATTTAGGCAAGCGAGGGAGCAGTGAAGGAGAGACTGTTTTCTGATAAGGTATGGCGGAGGGAAGTGACTCGTGAGGCTGTGAAGGAGGCAAGCTATGGAAGTGAGTTGGCTACGTGCATCTTGTCCTTATGATACGCGACTTGTGATCTCGTTGTGGTGGCGCCTTGAATCAACAACGCAATGAATGTGCTCCAATACAAAGACCTGCTGAAGTGGTCACGGTGCCTGGATAGTTATTGATGATGATGATGATGATGATAAGGATGATGTTGATGGATACGCGAATAATATAGGTACTAATAAACAAAAAAAGCAATAATAATACTAATTTTACATGTCCCTGAAAAAAAAAAAAAAAACAACAAAGCAAAACACGACTAATATTAATAACAGCGACCATGTCATGATTAACAGCAGGGGTAACAACACACACAAACACCAATAACAATAATAACAATAACACCTATAACAATAATGATAACAATAACAATAATAACAGACCATCGAAGCGTGTGTATGTATATAGACCAAGCATAATAACACACACACACACACACACACACACACACACACACACACACACACACACACACACACTCGTCATAACCACAGCGGGTCCCAAAAACACACGAGCCGCAAGACTTAACGAAGAATAATGAACCAGCTCGTCCGTCACGCCGCTTCACGCTCGCCCGATCCCGCCCGAGCCGTGAAACACATTCCCTCTTTTGACGAATTAGCCGCGAAATGCAACGCTCCCGCTGGCCACGCAATAACCCCGCCGCCTCTACCAAAGCTTGGGCTGATCTGGGACCGCGTTGATAGGCAGCTAAACATGTCAAACTATGCGACAATAACATGATAGGGGCTCACGCTCTTAGCACCCTGTCCCTCCCTCCTCTCCCTCTCTCGTTTACTCTCTCTCTCTCTCTCTCTGGTGATGCATTGAATGGTGAATATAGGAACTGTATGAATGACAACGGAGAACAAAGAGGGAAAGAGATTTAAAAAGAAGGGAAAATATTAAGAAAAAAAAGGAGAGGATTACTTCAGAAGGGAGAACTGAGAAACATTGAGAAGGAAAAAGGAAGGCAAACATAAAAAAGAAATGGAGAAGGAGGAGGAGGAGGAGGAGCTGGAGGAGGGAAGGAGGCATGAATGGTAGGAGGTAATGATTCATGGGAGGGAGAAGGGAAGGAAGCGAGGGAAGATGTGAGGGAGGTGGCTGTTAATGGAGGGCTGGAAGGAGGGAGGCAGGGAGGGAGGGAGGGAGGAAGACGAAGGGCGAGGAGGAGGATGACTGCTGTGAAGATGGAGGGAAAGAGAGAGGGAAGGAGGGAGGGAAGGGGGAATATAGAAGGAAGTTATCTGAGTAGGAAGAGGAAAGAGGAGGAAGAAACCATGACTAAAGGTGGGAAGAGGAATGAGAAGAGAATGAGTAGGAAGAAGGAAGCAAGAGGAGGAGGAGGAAGAGGAGGAGGAGGAGGAGGAGGAGGAGGAGGAGGAGGAGGAGGAGGAGGAGAAAGCTGGGAAAGGGATGGATAATGTTTTAATTGCATGGATCTGAGTCACTGCAAATGTGTGTAAAGGATGAAAGAGAGAGAGAGAGAGAGAGAGAGAGAGAGAGAGAGAGAGAGAGAGAGATATTATGAACGGGATCTTACTTTGTATAACCCACTTAACTCATAATTCTCTCTCTCTCTCTCTCTCTCTCTCTCTCTCTCTCTCTCTCTCAGAACGAACTCATAAGCACTGAACCTCAACAATAACAACAACAATAACAATAATAATAATAATAATAATAATAATAATAATAATAATAATAATAAAAAATGATCACTCAAATCATTATTATTCTAACGAAGAGCTCGGGTCAACTTTCACTTCTCGTGCTCTTGCTACACCATCATCACCATCATCATCATAATAATAATCATCATCAGCAGCAGTAACATCAGTAGCAGCAGCAGCAGCATTATCAAATACACATCACTTCACAAAGGATCCTTGGAGATAATGATGTGGGGAGAGAATGACAGAAAGAAGGAAGGGAGAAAGGAAGGAAGGAAGGAGCGATGGAAGGGAATGAAGGAAAAGGAAGAAAGGATATGAGAGAGAGAGAGAGAGAGAGAGAGAGAGAGAGAGAGAGAGAGAGAGAGAGAGAGAGAGACTTGGAAAAAAAGAGAGGAAGGAAGGAAGATAAGAAACAAAGGATAGGAAAAGAAGCAAGGAAGGAAAGTACATGGAGGAAAGAAAGAAAAACAGAGAAAAAAAGGAGGAAAAAAATAAACGAGAAAAAGAAACAAAAGGAAGGACGGAGGAAGGACAGAAGAGAAGAGAAAAGAGAAGAGAGAGAGAGAGAGAGAGAGCGGGGACGGGGAAGACAGGTGACTGGAAGGAAGGAAGGAAGGGACGAAGGAGCAAGCAAGGGAGAGAGGGGGAGAGAGAGAGGGGAGAGGGGGAGAGAGAGACATAATCTAATGCTCCAGCTGATCTATTGTGTTATTAACGTCGTGTCTTCCCTGCGAGTGACGTGTTGGGGAGGTGTACACACATCCATCACTTCTTGACTCTTCCCTCTCCTCCTCCTCCTCCTCCTCCTCCTCCTCCTCCTCCTCCTCCTCCTCCTCCTCCTCTTTACTTCTGGCCATGAATGATTATTAGTTATTTTCCTTTCCCTGTTTTCTCGGCGTGTTTCCTCCACCTCTCTCTTCCTTCTTTCCTCCTTCCTTCTTCCTCCTCCCTCCCTCTCTCTCTCTCTCTCTCTCTCTCTCTCTCTCTTTTGTAAATACATGATGAAAGATAAACAAACAAGTATAAAAGCAAATAAACCCGAGAAAGACTCTTAATTAAATAGAGACAGGTATGCCCACACAAACACAAACACACACACACACAGACACACGAGAGAGAGAGAGAGAGAGAGAGAGAGAGAGAGAGAGAGAGAGAGAGAGAGAGAGAGAGAGAGAGAGAGAGAGAGAGAGAGAGAGAGAGAGAGAGAGAGAGAGCTATTTCCACGCAAACTCCTCTTAATATCAATGAGCAAGTTATCTTCTTATCACGGGAATCCATCTTGAAAACACCACTCTTTAGGTTAGGTTAGGTTAGGTTAGGTAGAGAAGATAGACGGTCACGAGTGAAGGGACCGTAACCTGAGGGAATGCTGGGGAGGGCAACTGTAGTGTTATAATTGTGGGTGTGTTATTTGAGTTTGCAGAATAAATGTTGATGCCTTACACGTGTCAGAATCTGGTCAAGGATATGAGAGAGAGAGAGAGAGAGAGAGAGAGAGAGAGAGAGAGAGAGAGAGAGAGAGAGAGAGAGAGAGTCTTGCGTTCTCCTTATGTTCTTATATTTAAACCTCTCTCTCTCTCTCTCTCTCTCTCTGATAATCATCAACCTCTAAAACTCCACCTTAGCTCCACTTCCCACACTTAGTCCCTCCTCCTCCTCCTCCTCCTCCCGGTCCTCTTCACCTCTCGCCTCCCTTCCTCCTCTTCCCGTCCCCGCCACATCCCCGCGCCTCTCGTCCCCACCGCGTCGTGACCCCACGCATCCCCAGCTGTCAATTACACCCGCGTAAATACGACATGAGGCGACCCACGCTCCCATCTCCACTCTGCAAAGGACCCCACCATTACCCTGTCACGACTCACGACCCCTGCACGCTACGCCTGCCCTTCCCTGCCCTGCCCAACCCAGCCCAGTCAAGCTCCCCTCAGCCTCCTATTCTAGTGAGGCTTTTTTCCTTCCTGCCTTGTTCCTGCAGACTCTCCTCGCCTCTTTGCCTCTTTTCCGGGTCTTTGCCTCAGTCTTTCCTCTACAGGGTTCACGGTGCGTACGTATGAAAAATGGTTCGCTTCTCGGTAGGTCGCAGGTCACGGCGTCTCCTCCTAGCCTTGCCTCGCTCAGCATCTACAGACCACGTTCACGGTTACTGAGGTGAGCACTCCTGGCCTCACTCACTACTCAAAATTCACGCTCACTACGCTATGACTGGACTCACCACCAATACACAGTCAACACCATGGGGCACACTTTCATTACAGGGCACACTCGGCATCCCTGGCAGCACTCTGCACCCCTGGTAGGACTCAGCACTCTTGGCAGTACACCACACCCTTGGTAGTACTCAACACTCCTGGCAACACTCAGCACCCCTGACAGCACTCATCACCCCTGGTAGCACTCAGCACTCAAAGCAGCACTCATCATCCCTGGCAGCACTCAGCACTCCTAGAAGCACTCAGCACCTCTAGTAGTACTCAACACCCCCTTGTAGCACTCAGAGACCCCCCCCCCCGGCCTGCAGACAATACTGACAGGCACAGCACCCCAGAGCCTTCTCAGCACCAAGGCCTTGCTCAGCACCTCCCTTCATGCAGCATTGCCATGATCGTGACCTAAACAGGGAATAGATTAACGCATTTAACCCCCATCACTTATTTACATGTTTGCGAACAAAAGTTCGACACGAATGTCTGAATTTTTATCGGGCTCAAGTAGCCAGACGTGCGGCGCGGCCACGCTTGTTCGTTTCGTTCCCTAAAGTTTTCGGTCAGTAATTTTTTTACCTTCGCGAGCCACTTCCTTGCATTACTGTGCCCTTACTCCCCGTACATGCACTAGGTGAGGAACAGTGCGAGGCCAGCAGTTCCTCGTGGCAGGCTGAGTAAGGCACGACAGGCATGTCAGCGGCAGGTGGATGTCGGGGCCGTGCAGGAGCAGTGGCAGGCGTGGCTGGCGGGGCGGCATCACCATGCTCAGCGTGGCCTCGCGTGTCACGCACCGCCCATTGATCCCTTGAGATGGCGCACCACGCGCCTTTCGTCTCTATCAAAACCTTGAGGATTTAATTTTCTGATTTCCAGCCATCCTGTCTTCCCTAATCATGACTGAAACCTTAAGTCACAACGATTCGCCGATCAATTACTTTATTCCTCCGCAACAAACAAAGGCAAGGCGTCACTACACATAACACAGAATATTCAATGTTACATTAATTCAAATACACATAAACTAACATTGATTGCCTTTTGCACTCTGATCATTGTGTGTCCGCAAGCAATAAAATTATTACCATTATAGCCATCAAACTGACAGACAATGGATGGCCTAATGACCGCTGCCTCGTGAACCGTTAAGAAGAGCCAGTTTACGCCGCCAATACACCTAACAACTCCATGGAGGCATTGGGGAGCGCACATAGGGATCCATACACCGGTGACAAGTACACGATAAGCTGCACCTGATCCACCAAAGAGACGCTAATCCAGTGAGGCAAGGTGAGTGGGCTAAGTGTCGCCAAAACTGCCTCATCCCGTGGGAAGGAAGGTGGAAGGGAGTCACAAGAGGATCAACACTACAGTAAGTCCCGCATGAGGCACCTTCAGGCCCGGCAGTGCGTGGGAGACAAGAACATGTGCCACTTCCCTTACGCACCGCGCCTCGTGCTTGTGTGTGTTGGTGGTGCGTAACTTGCGTCAGAGTAATACCCAATTGCAGTTTCGCTCTAAAAAGTAAAACGCTGTACGGATAATTGTCTGGAATATAGAGCCGTGTTAGATGGTGTATTAATGGAAACGGAGCATAGAAGAGATTGTACTTATCCTCTTTAGTACTGGGACGCATTTTTACCATGAGTTTTAAGCATGATTATACGATTTTATCTACATTAGGTAGTGTCTATGGAGGTCAGAAGATTAATGGCTAGAGTCTTCACTATTTCAATCCCGACATAAGTTTCCGAAGTTGTATAAAATCATCAAATAGCAACCAGAATAAATAAGAAAACGCGTCATGGAACTGAAGGAATTAAGAAGGAAAAAGACAGGAACGGGTGGAGAGAGAGAGAGAGAGAGAGAGAGAGAGAGAGAGAGAGAGAGAGAGAGAGAGAGAGAGAGAGAGAGAGAGAGAGAGAGAGAGAATAATAATAAACGAGGTAAATACACAAAAGGAGAGCAGAATAAACACACACACACACACACACACACACACACACACACAGCCTCTTCTCTGCCTGCCAATGATTACTATCCCATCTACATCTCAGTGCGGCCATCAGTATTCCACTCAGGGAGGATATCTGTCCACCGCTGCCTGGCCGAGGTGGTGACGACTCTCCCCGCTCACCCTCGCCACGACCCCAGGTGCAGGCGTCCCAACCACCTCAGAGGCACAGGTTGGCGGGAGTACACACCAACCATCTCCGTCACAATGCCTCTGTTTGGGTGAGGATATGTTGCTCTCTCTCTCTCTCTCTCTCTCTCTCTCTCTCGTTCGATTTTTACATGGCAGAGAAAAAGGGAACGAGAAATAACAGGGAGAGGAAGGGAGGGACGAATGTAAGAGAGAGAGAGAGAGAGAGAGAGAGAGAGAGAGAGAGAGAGAGAGAGAGAGAGAGAGAGAGAGAGAGAGAGAGAGAGAATAAGAAGAGGGAGGAAGACGCGGAATAAATCATGTCCACTTGCTCATCTGTAGTCATGGTCGCATGACCCCATCTCACCCCCATGAATTATTGTGCTTTCATGACCGCAGCGCGTGTGTGGGGAGAGGAGGCGGCACCGGCGAAGAAGAAAAAGACGGGGAGCGGGAGGGAAGGACGGAACAAGGGGATTATGAGGACAGATACAGGGTGAGAGGGGATGAGAGGGAGAGGGAAGTGAGGGTGGGAGGCTGGCTGGCGAGGGGAGGGAGAGGCTGGGAGAAGAAACGAGGGGAGAAAAGAGGAGAGGATAGGTACAGCCGAGCACGCACACAGTACCGAGAAAACTGTTCAGGAGACAGGAGCGATGAGGGAAGACACAGAGGAAGGGATGAAGGAGAAGTAGGAAAGACAGAAAAAGGAGGAATAGCGAGACATTAAAAAGTGAAAGGACGAACTGACAATCAATAACGCGAGACAATACACTCAGAAGAGGAACCACGCTAATTGTAATACGTGTGATTCATCTGTACACCACCACCACCACCACCACCACCACCACCACCACTGCAGCACAATCATTTACCACCAGAGGGCTTTAGATGTACGTACCACCACCACCACCACCACCACCATCCACGGACACTACACCTGGGTTTAAAAGGAGGCTGAGGAGGGCGAGGGGATGTCCTTGGAAGGGGAGAACAGTAATGGTTCCAATCAATAGAGAAAGGAGGAGGAGGAGGAGGAGGAGGAGGAGGAGGAGGAGGAGGAGGAGGAGGAGGAGGAGGAGGAGGAGGAGGAGGAGGAAGAGAAGGAGGAGGAGGAGGAGACACGAGAAATGAAGACGGAGGAGGAGAGGAGTGGCCACTAAGAGGGACTAGGTGAAAGAAGAAGGGGAAAAGGATAGGAGAGGCAGGGGAGAGGAGAGAGAGAGAGAGAGAGAGGAAGAGGAAGGAGAGGAGCAGTGTAGGGCAGGAGTGAAAAATGATGAGAGTGAATTATTAAGGTGACTAATTACTCGCTTCCATCACGCATTCCACCCTGAAAGGAGAGGGTCACACCTGTCACCGGCGGCCGCTCGTCCAACACACACCTGTCTTGATCGCGCACCACCACCACCACCACTACCACCATTGACATTGACAAAGGTAAATAACAGTAAGGCATGGGAGGAACACAATATGACATGAAGGAAGAACAAACTGCACTAGATGTTTTGGTTCCTACGAGCGTGTTTTGAGGTAAAGTGATGTACATTTTTTGTCAGAATAAAAGAAAAAAATAAAAAATAGGAAGGGTGAAATATGTAGTGAGTGAAACGTTGATTAAAAGATCTTCTACCTCCTCCTCCTCCTACTAATACTACTACTACTCCACATCATCATCAATTATAACAAACAACAATCACCACTACTACTATTACCACCACTGCCACTGCCAAAACAAACCACCCACACACAAATAAAGAAAAATCATGAAACAGAAGTGTTTGAGCTCTGGAAAAAGAATAACACACAGAATGATCCTCTTCTAAGCATTTCTTTACACCAATGACAATACTTAACTCCTTCAGTAATGGGACGCTTTCTAACCATAAATTCGAGTACGATTAGACGATTTTTTTTTATATTATGAACTATCTATGGAAGTCAAAGGATGGCAGAAGTCTTCACTATTTCATTCCCCACATAAGTTTCTGAAGCTGTACAAAATCACTAAAGAGTAGGCAGAATGAATATGGAAACGCGTCCTGCTACTGAAGGGGTTAACAGCAGCCAATGAGAGGGTAGACATTACAGTGGCCCGAGGCAAAGTGGCGGGGCATTAAGAGGCAGGTGAATGCGTCTCCCGGCCAATTATAATATGTACCGGGGTTGAAGCAATGGAAAATATACACGAACATGTCACTACGGAACGGCGGATAACTACATGCTGCTGGGTCGAGAGAGAGAGAGAGAGAGAGAGAGAGAGAGAGAGAGAGAGAGAGAGAGAGAGAGAGAGAGAGAGAGAGAGAGAGAGAGAGAGAGAGACTAACAGAGGGACGCGAGCTTCAAGGTGAGAAGGAAGAGAATGAAAAGGATGGAAATAATAATAATAACAATGATAATAATAATAATAATAATAATAATAATAATAATAATAATAATAATAATGATAACATGATAAAACAAAGCACAAGAACCAGAAAATGAACAATGTGCCCAAAAAAGAGAAAGAAAAAGAAAAAGCAACAAGAACAGGAAGGGAGAGAGGAAAAAAGGAAGAACAACATCAACAAGAAAAAAAGGAAATAGGTTAAAGACAAAAAAAAAAAAAAAAATTAGGTAAAAGGAGAAAAAAAAAAAAAAAAAATTCCAAGGCTGAGAGGAGGAGAGGTAATCGAATCGCCGCGCAGCAAAGAATCAACAATATTCAAAATGATGATGAAGGGAAGGAGAGAACTTGTGGAGGGAGAGTTGAGAGGCGTCTGCTGAGTGTACGAGACGTCTTAACCATACCGTCTAGACTGGAATACACGGGTGGCGTGAGGAGGAGGAGGAGGAGGAGGAGGAAGAAGAGGAGGAGGAGGTGGTGGTGCTGCAGGGAAGAAGGATACGAAACGAGAGGAGCCAGAGTAGAAAAGGTACAAATATTAATAAAAAAATAAAACTGAAAACTCCAACACTTATTTATTTTCTTTAGTACTGTATTTGAAACGAAGCTCGAGTTCCTATAAGTGTTTCCAGAAAGACGAAGAGGAGAAAGAGAAGAGGAGGAGGAGGAGGAGGACATGTGCTGAAGACCCTAGCTTACATCATGGTCTCCTCTTCCTCCTCCTTTTCAATAAGTTTCTTTCCCGTAATAATCCCACAAGTGCGCCACATACACGCGCTGAGACTCCTGTGAAAAAGAAGAAAATAAAAAAAATTCACGCGGGAAACTTTGAAGCACTTGTGGTCTGGTGAGAGAGGTAGAGAATGCGTCGCAACATACCCCACCTCCCCGCACCAGCCTTCCCTCTGATGCAGGAACAAGACAGCAGCAAACCCTGTAGAGATAAATGTGCTCGAGAGGCGGCGGTGGTCGGAGCGGCAGCAGCGGCGGTGATGGCGGTTGTGGGACCTTCAGACGGCAACACTGCCAAGTGAGGCTCATTTTTCACGCTCAAACTGTGAATGGCCAGTGAAAGGTAGAGCTCCTACCACCTATTCTTTTAATTAATCGTATCATCAGCGTAAAGGCTTTCATTAATCTTAAGTTCAAAAAGCTCCCCCACCAAGCAGTAGTCTTGAAAAGGACTTTATTGCGTGATCGGAAACGCCGCCTGATGAATAGATGGGTGTAAGGGCTGAGGGTGTGAGGGCCGGAAGGGCTGAGGGGAGGAAGAGGAGAGCAAGGAATGAGCGGCGTAAGAAGGGGAGATTCCAGTAAGGGGACGCAAAAATGTTTTCCTCTTTTTTACACACTGCTGCAAAATTCCAAGACCGTGTGGCCGTTACTTCATTAGGAGCATCGTGTGTGTGTGTGTGTGTGTGTGTGTGTGTGTGTGTGTGTGTGTGTGTGTGTGTGTGTGAGGGAGTCCGTACCCAACCAGTAAGGAGGTCACACGTGCAGACTATAGGTAGCGTATAGCGGCGCGTACATCCCCGCTGCTACGTCTTTGATAGGTTACAAGGCCGCAGCATGGTGCGCCTCGCCACCTGCCGCGGGTCTGGTGAGTCCTGTCAGGCTGAGGTGTGTTACTTTCCAGTCCTTCCCTCGCGAACTCGCTGACTCACCCTGGTCTTAGTGTTCTAATTGACTATTATCACAAGCTTGTTATTTATTTTCTGTTGGTTAGACGTGGTCGTTTGGAAAATTAGATGAGTGCAGACCAGGACGCTGTAGTTGAGGAGGCAATGAATCATCTTGCCCTGCGTTTTTTATATTGTGTTACGTTTTATGTGGGTGTTCCGTGTCAAGACGGGAATGGAACACTACCTTGACGGACACAATAGAGCAGCAAATTATCACACCTGTGCTAGAAACAACATGGGCTTCAACTCGTGAATTCTTGCAGCACACGAAGCCAACGGGACACTTCTGGGAGGCAACCATGAGATGAAACAGCACCAACAAAACACCTTAGACCTTCAAATTCGCTACATGACACAATTTTCTTTTCCCGACTCACCATAAAACAAAAAAAAAAAAAAAAAAAAACACATATATAGTTTTACAATAAATTGCAGTACTAATTCACAAACTTGTACGCGATAATAATTGTTCCTTGGAAATTACATGTGGCAGGAAAAAATTAATTGGTAATTTGACACCACGCTTTGTGCTCTGTGCTTTATTTTTCTGAGGCAAGTGACTGCGCCCTTCACAGTCTGCTCGGGCGGGTGTGCTGGGGACTCGACCTTCCTGTGAGGGACGCCAAGTGACACAGGAATGATGGAGGAGCCTTCGTGAAATGCCGTGATGTGACGATACGACCCGCGTTGACGGACGAGGGGCGTGGCAAAGGTTATTGTAAGACGAGGGTGAAGGATACTGTCATGTGTCTCTTACTGGCACATTCCTTACAATCCTGCAGATCCTACACCTATATTTAGCCACGAGAGGTGAGGTAAGGGTTGGTACTTAATGCAGTGAACGTGTTATGGAGTTTATTCCACGTGTAAATAAAAAAATAAGAAAAAAATGCCTGACGGAGAGAGAGAGAGAGAGAGAGAGAGAGAGAGAGAGAGAGAGAGAGAGAGAGAGAGAGAGAGATGTAAGTTAAATTAAAATAACACAAAAAAGCACAAAATACAACTTCTACTACTACTACTACTACTACTACTACTACTACTACTACTACTACTACTACTACTACGACTACTATTACTACTACCACTACTACTATCATCCATGCTCCTCCTCCCCTTGCGCCCTTAGAGAGATCCTGGGATACAGACATGGGATTTGTAGGGTACGAGGACAGACCAAGAGGATGCAGGAGTGAGTGAGTTCAGGGCTGGCGTGTGTGGGGTGAGGGTGAAGGGTGGTGGGTGACAGTTGGGGGAAGAATAGGGTGCACACAGCAAGCCAAGGACAGGAGGAGACAGAAGAAGGAGGAAGAGGGAGATTAGAAGGAGGAAACACATGGAAGTAAAAGAAAGAACAGACCCACGTATTGAGAAGAAAAGTACGGGAGAAGGGAGAGAGAAACTAAAGAAAGTGAAATAAAGAGAAGCGAGAAGAGAGAAGGATAAACAGTAAGAGATAATAGGAAGAAAGTAAGGAAGGGAGAAAGAAGGAAAAGAGAAGAGGATAGATGGAAAACATGATACGTACCAGTAAAAAGGAAGAGGAGGAGAAGGAAGAGGAGGAGGAGGAGGAGGAGGAGGAGGAGGAGGAGGAGGAGGAGGAGGAGGAGGAGGAGGAGGAGGAGGAGGCAGCAACAGTAGGACGTCAGAGCCCGTGTATCATTATCTGCATAAATCTTAGCACCAGCAAGAATACATCAAAACGTTAGGGAGAATATATGACCAGATTCAAGCAGTAATTTACCTGTCCGCCCACCACCATCACCGCCACCACCACCACCACCACCGCCACCACTCTCCTTCCCCCAACAGCTGAGCACTATTTATACCTTACATCTATCCATTCCGCAGCACACGGCAGTTTAGTCAGAGCCGCGTTACATAATGACGAGAAAAGGCGGCGTGCGAAGGAAGGAGAGGGAGGGAGAGGGA